>NC_054383.1:93292206-93324752 GCF_017654675.1 Xenopus laevis
GCGCACGGCTCAATGCGTTGATAACCTGCGTCCAAAAGGTTAGATTGGGACTTTCCACATTCCCACCTCTGCCACAAAAACGCAGCTCCAGATACTGCATGTGACGCCTAAAACCAATCTCAATTGAGAGTGATGGAAGGCAAGTTGCCAGATAAGTCCATTCATTTGGCCTGCCCTTTTTCCAAACTGGCTCGTCCTTCCCTAAAGACAAATACCGCCAGCTATGTACCTATCTACTCAAGGCCAGGCTCCCCAATCTAGCACCTTGACCTTCTAGCATTCCCAACTTGGGTACTTTTTCCCATACCAGAACTCTTTTGGGGTTTGCCTAGCATCAGCCCTGAAGCTGACCCCCTGGCCAACACAATTGCCACACATTAAAATGACGGACAGTGTTACTCGTGCCAAGCTTAAAAAAAAACAAGCATTTGAGAACACTACTAGCGGGAGTGCAGCTATTGGTTGCGATTCTGCCGAAAAGAGAGTTATGAGTACGCTCTTGATTGCAGATTATGCAGATCTGCATAGAAAATAAAGGTGTCTCGTAGCACGGCAATTAAAGACACCTGAAAAGTCACCCACGACGGGCGATTTGCACCTTACAGACCACCCGGCAGAAAACCGGCGCTTTAACCATATACACCACAGGAAACTAGACCTTGTAGTGGTTGGTTTCTGGATGAATTAATAAACCCCTTTGTCCCTTGTGCCTCTGCATTGAACCGGCAGGGCTGGAAGTCAATCTTCTGCCTAATAAGTCAATACCAACCTGAGGCCCCTTCCTGAAAGAGCCTGCTTGAATAGCTTCAGTTGGTAGAGCGCGCGGCTATGGTTGATAACCTGGTCCAAAAGGTTGTGGTTCAATTCCACCTCTGCCAAAAACGCAGCTCCAGTCTGCTGTGAATAAACCATCTCACGAGAGTGATGGAAGGGCAAGTGCCAGTAGTCCATCATTTGGCTGCCCTTTTTTTCCAACTGGGGCTGTCCTTCTAAGCTACGCCGCTATGTACTTCTACTTCAGGCCAGGCTTCCCCATCTAGCACCTTGCCCTTTGCATCAACTTGGGTATTTTTTCCCCATACAGAACTCTTTTTGGGGTTTGCCTAGCATCAGCCCTGAAGTTGACCTTGGCAAATTGCTTAATGAGGACCAGGTGTTCTGTGTCCCAAGCTTTAAAGAAAACAAAAGCATTGAAGAGCCTGACTAGCGAGTGTAGCTTCTGGTGGCGCATTCTGGCCTTGAAAAGAGAGTAGAGTACGCTCTTGATTGCAGATCTGCGATAGAATAAAGGGTTCTGTACAGGCATAAAGAAACCTGAAAAGTCACCCACGCGGGATTTGAAACTCAAGACCCCGGGCCAGAAACCGGCGCTTTAAACCATTACACCACAGGAAACTAGACCTTCTGTGGTTGGTTCTGGATGACTGTAATAACCCTTTGTCCCCTTGTGGCCTCTGCATTGACCGGCAGGGCTGGAAGTCAATCTTCTGCCTAATAAAGTCAGAATACCAACCTGAGGCCCCTTCCTGAAAGAGCCTGCTTGAATAGCTCAGTTGGTAGAGCGCTGCGGCTATGGTTGATAACCTGGTCCAAAAGGTTGTGGGTTCAATTCCCACCTCTGCCAAAAACGCAGCTCCAGTCTGCTGTGAATAAACCATCTCACGAGAGTGATGGAAGGGCAAGTGCCAGTAGTCCATCATTTGGCTGCCCTTTTTCCAACTGGGGCTGTCCTTCTAAGCTACGCCGCTATGTACTTCTACTTCAGGCCAGGGCTTCCCCATCTAGCACCTTGCCCTTTGCATCAACTTGGGTATTTTTTCCCCATACAGAACTCTTTTTGGGGTTTGCCTAGCATCAGCCTGAAGTTGACCTTGGCAAATTGCTTAATGAGGACAGTGTTCTGTGCCAAGCTTAAAAAAAACAAGCATTTGAGAAGCTGACTAGCGAGTGCAGCTTTGGTGCGATTCTGCCGAAAAGAGAGTAGAGTACGCTCTTGATTGCAGATCTGCATAGAATAAAGGGTTCTGTACAGGCATAAAGAAACCTGAAAAGTCACCCACGCGGGATTTGAACTCAAGACCCCACGGGCAGAAACCGGCGCTTTAACCATTACACCACAGGAAACTAGACCTTCTGTGGTTGGTTCTGGATGACTGTAATAACCCTTTGTCCCCTTGTGCCTCTGCATTGACCGGCAGGGCTGGAAGTCAATCTTCTGCCTAATAAAGTCAATACCAACCTGAGGCCCCTTCCTGAAAGAGCCTGCTTGAATAGCTCAGTTGGTAGAGCGCGCGGCTATGGTTGATAACCTGGTCCAAAAGGTTGTGGGTTCAATTCCCACCTCTGCCAAAAACGCAGCTCCAGTCTGCTGTGAATAAACCATCTCACGAGAGTGATGGAAGGGCAAGTGCCAGTAGTCCATCATTTGGCTGCCCTTTTTTCCAACTGGGGCTGTCCTTCTAAGCTACGCCGCTATGTACTTCTACTTCAGGCCAGGGCTTCCCCATCTAGCACCTTGCCCTTTGCATCAACTTGGGTATTTTTTCCCCATACAGAACTCTTTTTGGGGTTTGCCTAGCATCAGCCTGAAGTTGACCTTGGCAAATTGCTTAATGAGGACAGTGTTCTGTGCCAAGCTTAAAAAAAACAAGCATTTGAGAAGCTGACTAGCGAGTGCAGCTTTGGTGCGATTCTGCCGAAAAGAGAGTAGAGTACGCTCTTGATTGCAGATCTGCATAGAATAAAGGGTTCTGTACAGGCATAAAGAAACCTGAAAAGTCACCCACGCGGGATTTGAACTCAAGACCCCACGGGCAGAAACCGGCGCTTTAACCATTACACCACAGGAAACTAGACCTTCTGTGGTTGGTTCTGGATGACTGTAATAACCCTTTGTCCCCTTGTGCCTCTGCATTGACCGGCAGGGCTGGAAGTCAATCTTCTGCCTAATAAAGTCAATACCAACCTGAGGCCCCTTCCTGAAAGAGCCTGCTTGAATAGCTCAGTTGGTAGAGCGCGCGGCTATGGTTGATAACCTGGTCCAAAAGGTTGTGGGTTCAATTCCCACCTCTGCCAAAAACGCAGCTCCAGTCTGCTGTGAATAAACCATCTCACGAGAGTGATGGAAGGGCAAGTGCCAGTAGTCCATCATTTGGCTGCCCTTTTTTCCAACTGGGGCTGTCCTTCTAAGCTACGCCGCTATGTACTTCTACTTCAGGCCAGGGCTTCCCCATCTAGCACCTTGCCCTTTGCATCAACTTGGGTATTTTTTCCCCATACAGAACTCTTTTTGGGGTTTGCCTAGCATCAGCCTGAAGTTGACCTTGGCAAATTGCTTAATGAGGACAGTGTTCTGTGCCAAGCTTAAAAAAAACAAGCATTTGAGAAGCTGACTAGCGAGTGCAGCTTTGGTGCGATTCTGCCGAAAAGAGAGTAGAGTACGCTCTTGATTGCAGATTGCAGATCTGCATAGAATAAAGGGTTCTGTACAGGCATAAAGAAACCTGAAAAGTCACCCACGCGGGATTTGAACTCAAGACCCCACGGGCAGAAACCGGCGCTTTAACCATTACACCACAGGAAACTAGACCTTCTGTGGTTGGTTCTGGATGACTGTAATAACCCTTTGTCCCCTTGTGCCTCTGCATTGACCGGCAGGGCTGGAAGTCAATCTTCTGCCTAATAAAGTCAATACCAACCTGAGGCCCCTTCCTGAAAGAGCCTGCTTGAATAGCTCAGTTGGTAGAGCGCGCGGCTATGGTTGATAACCTGGTCCAAAAGGTTGTGGGTTCAATTCCCACCTCTGCCAAAAACGCAGCTCCAGTCTGCTGTGAATAAACCATCTCACGAGAGTGATGGAAGGGCAAGTGCCAGTAGTCCATCATTTGGCTGCCCTTTTTTCCAACTGGGGCTGTCCTTCTAAGCTACGCCGCTATGTACTTCTACTTCAGGCCAGGGCTTCCCCATCTAGCACCTTGCCCTTTGCATCAACTTGGGTATTTTTTCCCCATACAGAACTCTTTTTGGGGTTTGCCTAGCATCAGCCTGAAGTTGACCTTGGCAAATTGCTTAATGAGGACAGTGTTCTGTGCCAAGCTTAAAAAAAACAAGCATTTGAGAAGCTGACTAGCGAGTGCAGCTTTGGTGCGATTCTGCCGAAAAGAGAGTAGAGTACGCTCTTGATTGCAGATTGCAGATCTGCATAGAATAAAGGGTTCTGTACAGGCATAAAGAAACCTGAAAAGTCACCCACGCGGGATTTGAACTCAAGACCCCACGGGCAGAAACCGGCGCTTTAACCATTACACCACAGGAAACTAGACCTTCTGTGGTTGGTTCTGGATGACTGTAATAACCCTTTGTCCCCTTGTGCCTCTGCATTGACCGGCAGGGCTGGAAGTCAATCTTCTGCCTAATAAAGTCAATACCAACCTGAGGCCCCTTCCTGAAAGAGCCTGCTTGAATAGCTCAGTTGGTAGAGCGCGCGGCTATGGTTGATAACCTGGTCCAAAAGGTTGTGGGTTCAATTCCCACCTCTGCCAAAAACGCAGCTCCAGTCTGCTGTGAATAAACCATCTCACGAGAGTGATGGAAGGGCAAGTGCCAGTAGTCCATCATTTGGCTGCCCTTTTTTCCAACTGGGGCTGTCCTTCTAAGCTACGCCGCTATGTACTTCTACTTCAGGCCAGGGCTTCCCCATCTAGCACCTTGCCCTTTGCATCAACTTGGGTATTTTTTCCCCATACAGAACTCTTTTTGGGGTTTGCCTAGCATCAGCCTGAAGTTGACCTTGGCAAATTGCTTAATGAGGACAGTGTTCTGTGCCAAGCTTAAAAAAAACAAGCATTTGAGAAGCTGACTAGCGAGTGCAGCTTTGGTGCGATTCTGCCGAAAAGAGAGTAGAGTACGCTCTTGATTGCAGATTGCAGATCTGCATAGAATAAAGGGTTCTGTACAGGCATAAAGAAACCTGAAAAGTCACCCACGCGGGATTTGAACTCAAGACCCCACGGGCAGAAACCGGCGCTTTAACCATTACACCACAGGAAACTAGACCTTCTGTGGTTGGTTCTGGATGACTGTAATAACCCTTTGTCCCCTTGTGCCTCTGCATTGACCGGCAGGGCTGGAAGTCAATCTTCTGCCTAATAAAGTCAATACCAACCTGAGGCCCCTTCCTGAAAGAGCCTGCTTGAATAGCTCAGTTGGTAGAGCGCGCGGCTATGGTTGATAACCTGGTCCAAAAGGTTGTGGGTTCAATTCCCACCTCTGCCAAAAACGCAGCTCCAGTCTGCTGTGAATAAACCATCTCACGAGAGTGATGGAAGGGCAAGTGCCAGTAGTCCATCATTTGGCTGCCCTTTTTTCCAACTGGGGCTGTCCTTCTAAGCTACGCCGCTATGTACTTCTACTTCAGGCCAGGGCTTCCCCATCTAGCACCTTGCCCTTTGCATCAACTTGGGTATTTTTTCCCCATACAGAACTCTTTTTGGGGTTTGCCTAGCATCAGCCTGAAGTTGACCTTGGCAAATTGCTTAATGAGGACAGTGTTCTGTGCCAAGCTTAAAAAAAACAAGCATTTGAGAAGCTGACTAGCGAGTGCAGCTTTGGTGCGATTCTGCCGAAAAGAGAGTAGAGTACGCTCTTGATTGCAGATTGCAGATCTGCATAGAATAAAGGGTTCTGTACAGGCATAAAGAAACCTGAAAAGTCACCCACGCGGGATTTGAACTCAAGACCCCACGGGCAGAAACCGGCGCTTTAACCATTACACCACAGGAAACTAGACCTTCTGTGGTTGGTTCTGGATGACTGTAATAACCCTTTGTCCCCTTGTGCCTCTGCATTGACCGGCAGGGCTGGAAGTCAATCTTCTGCCTAATAAAGTCAATACCAACCTGAGGCCCCTTCCTGAAAGAGCCTGCTTGAATAGCTCAGTTGGTAGAGCGCGCGGCTATGGTTGATAACCTGGTCCAAAAGGTTGTGGGTTCAATTCCCACCTCTGCCAAAAACGCAGCTCCAGTCTGCTGTGAATAAACCATCTCACGAGAGTGATGGAAGGGCAAGTGCCAGTAGTCCATCATTTGGCTGCCCTTTTTTCCAACTGGGGCTGTCCTTCTAAGCTACGCCGCTATGTACTTCTACTTCAGGCCAGGGCTTCCCCATCTAGCACCTTGCCCTTTGCATCAACTTGGGTATTTTTTCCCCATACAGAACTCTTTTTGGGGTTTGCCTAGCATCAGCCTGAAGTTGACCTTGGCAAATTGCTTAATGAGGACAGTGTTCTGTGCCAAGCTTAAAAAAACAAGCATTTGAGAAGCTGACTAGCGAGTGCAGCTTTGGTGCGATTCTGCCGAAAAGAGAGTAGAGTACGCTCTTGATTGCAGATCTGCATAGAATAAAGGGTTCTGTACAGGCATAAAGAAACCTGAAAAGTCACCCACGCGGGATTTGAACTCAAGACCCCACGGGCAGAAACCGGCGCTTTAACCATTACACCACAGGAAACTAGACCTTCTGTGGTTGGTTCTGGATGACTGTAATAACCCTTTGTCCCCTTGTGCCTCTGCATTGACCGGCAGGGCTGGAAGTCAATCTTCTGCCTAATAAAGTCAATACCAACCTGAGGCCCCTTCCTGAAAGAGCCTGCTTGAATAGCTCAGTTGGTAGAGCGCGCGGCTATGGTTGATAACCTGGTCCAAAAGGTTGTGGGTTCAATTCCCACCTCTGCCAAAAACGCAGCTCCAGTCTGCTGTGAATAAACCATCTCACGAGAGTGATGGAAGGGCAAGTGCCAGTAGTCCATCATTTGGCTGCCCTTTTTTCCAACTGGGGCTGTCCTTCTAAGCTACGCCGCTATGTACTTCTACTTCAGGCCAGGGCTTCCCCATCTAGCACCTTGCCCTTTGCATCAACTTGGGTATTTTTTCCCCATACAGAACTCTTTTTGGGGTTTGCCTAGCATCAGCCTGAAGTTGACCTTGGCAAATTGCTTAATGAGGACAGTGTTCTGTGCCAAGCTTAAAAAAAACAAGCATTTGAGAAGCTGACTAGCGAGTGCAGCTTTGGTGCGATTCTGCCGAAAAGAGAGTAGAGTACGCTCTTGATTGCAGATTGCAGATCTGCATAGAATAAAGGGTTCTGTACAGGCATAAAGAAACCTGAAAAGTCACCCACGCGGGATTTGAACTCAAGACCCCACGGGCAGAAACCGGCGCTTTAACCATTACACCACAGGAAACTAGACCTTCTGTGGTTGGTTCTGGATGACTGTAATAACCCTTTGTCCCCTTGTGCCTCTGCATTGACCGGCAGGGCTGGAAGTCAATCTTCTGCCTAATAAAGTCAATACCAACCTGAGGCCCCTTCCTGAAAGAGCCTGCTTGAATAGCTCAGTTGGTAGAGCGCGCGGCTATGGTTGATAACCTGGTCCAAAAGGTTGTGGGTTCAATTCCCACCTCTGCCAAAAACGCAGCTCCAGTCTGCTGTGAATAAACCATCTCACGAGAGTGATGGAAGGGCAAGTGCCAGTAGTCCATCATTTGGCTGCCCTTTTTTCCAACTGGGGCTGTCCTTCTAAGCTACGCCGCTATGTACTTCTACTTCAGGCCAGGGCTTCCCCATCTAGCACCTTGCCCTTTGCATCAACTTGGGTATTTTTTCCCCATACAGAACTCTTTTTGGGGTTTGCCTAGCATCAGCCTGAAGTTGACCTTGGCAAATTGCTTAATGAGGACAGTGTTCTGTGCCAAGCTTAAAAAAACAAGCATTTGAGAAGCTGACTAGCGAGTGCAGCTTTGGTGCGATTCTGCCGAAAAGAGAGTAGAGTACGCTCTTGATTGCAGATTGCAGATCTGCATAGAATAAAGGGTTCTGTACAGGCATAAAGAAACCTGAAAAGTCACCCACGCGGGATTTGAACTCAAGACCCCACGGGCAGAAACCGGCGCTTTAACCATTACACCACAGGAAACTAGACCTTCTGTGGTTGGTTCTGGATGACTGTAATAACCCTTTGTCCCCTTGTGCCTCTGCATTGACCGGCAGGGCTGGAAGTCAATCTTCTGCCTAATAAAGTCAATACCAACCTGAGGCCCCTTCCTGAAAGAGCCTGCTTGAATAGCTCAGTTGGTAGAGCGCGCGGCTATGGTTGATAACCTGGTCCAAAAGGTTGTGGGTTCAATTCCCACCTCTGCCAAAAACGCAGCTCCAGTCTGCTGTGAATAAACCATCTCACGAGAGTGATGGAAGGGCAAGTGCCAGTAGTCCATCATTTGGCTGCCCTTTTTTCCAACTGGGGCTGTCCTTCTAAGCTACGCCGCTATGTACTTCTACTTCAGGCCAGGGCTTCCCCATCTAGCACCTTGCCCTTTGCATCAACTTGGGTATTTTTTCCCCATACAGAACTCTTTTTGGGGTTTGCCTAGCATCAGCCTGAAGTTGACCTTGGCAAATTGCTTAATGAGGACAGTGTTCTGTGCCAAGCTTAAAAAAACAAGCATTTGAGAAGCTGACTAGCGAGTGCAGCTTTGGTGCGATTCTGCCGAAAAGAGAGTAGAGTACGCTCTTGATTGCAGATTGCAGATCTGCATAGAATAAAGGGTTCTGTACAGGCATAAAGAAACCTGAAAAGTCACCCACGCGGGATTTGAACTCAAGACCCCACGGGCAGAAACCGGCGCTTTAACCATTACACCACAGGAAACTAGACCTTCTGTGGTTGGTTCTGGATGACTGTAATAACCCTTTGTCCCCTTGTGCCTCTGCATTGACCGGCAGGGCTGGAAGTCAATCTTCTGCCTAATAAAGTCAATACCAACCTGAGGCCCCTTCCTGAAAGAGCCTGCTTGAATAGCTCAGTTGGTAGAGCGCGCGGCTATGGTTGATAACCTGGTCCAAAAGGTTGTGGGTTCAATTCCCACCTCTGCCAAAAACGCAGCTCCAGTCTGCTGTGAATAAACCATCTCACGAGAGTGATGGAAGGGCAAGTGCCAGTAGTCCATCATTTGGCTGCCCTTTTTTCCAACTGGGGCTGTCCTTCTAAGCTACGCCGCTATGTACTTCTACTTCAGGCCAGGGCTTCCCCATCTAGCACCTTGCCCTTTGCATCAACTTGGGTATTTTTTCCCCATACAGAACTCTTTTTGGGGTTTGCCTAGCATCAGCCTGAAGTTGACCTTGGCAAATTGCTTAATGAGGACAGTGTTCTGTGCCAAGCTTAAAAAAACAAGCATTTGAGAAGCTGACTAGCGAGTGCAGCTTTGGTGCGATTCTGCCGAAAAGAGAGTAGAGTACGCTCTTGATTGCAGATTGCAGATCTGCATAGAATAAAGGGTTCTGTACAGGCATAAAGAAACCTGAAAAGTCACCCACGCGGGATTTGAACTCAAGACCCCACGGGCAGAAACCGGCGCTTTAACCATTACACCACAGGAAACTAGACCTTCTGTGGTTGGTTCTGGATGACTGTAATAACCCTTTGTCCCCTTGTGCCTCTGCATTGACCGGCAGGGCTGGAAGTCAATCTTCTGCCTAATAAAGTCAATACCAACCTGAGGCCCCTTCCTGAAAGAGCCTGCTTGAATAGCTCAGTTGGTAGAGCGCGCGGCTATGGTTGATAACCTGGTCCAAAAGGTTGTGGGTTCAATTCCCACCTCTGCCAAAAACGCAGCTCCAGTCTGCTGTGAATAAACCATCTCACGAGAGTGATGGAAGGGCAAGTGCCAGTAGTCCATCATTTGGCTGCCCTTTTTTCCAACTGGGGCTGTCCTTCTAAGCTACGCCGCTATGTACTTCTACTTCAGGCCAGGGCTTCCCCATCTAGCACCTTGCCCTTTGCATCAACTTGGGTATTTTTTCCCCATACAGAACTCTTTTTGGGGTTTGCCTAGCATCAGCCTGAAGTTGACCTTGGCAAATTGCTTAATGAGGACAGTGTTCTGTGCCAAGCTTAAAAAAAACAAGCATTTGAGAAGCTGACTAGCGAGTGCAGCTTTGGTGCGATTCTGCCGAAAAGAGAGTAGAGTACGCTCTTGATTGCAGATTGCAGATCTGCATAGAATAAAGGGTTCTGTACAGGCATAAAGAAACCTGAAAAGTCACCCACGCGGGATTTGAACTCAAGACCCCACGGGCAGAAACCGGCGCTTTAACCATTACACCACAGGAAACTAGACCTTCTGTGGTTGGTTCTGGATGACTGTAATAACCCTTTGTCCCCTTGTGCCTCTGCATTGACCGGCAGGGCTGGAAGTCAATCTTCTGCCTAATAAAGTCAATACCAACCTGAGGCCCCTTCCTGAAAGAGCCTGCTTGAATAGCTCAGTTGGTAGAGCGCGCGGCTATGGTTGATAACCTGGTCCAAAAGGTTGTGGGTTCAATTCCCACCTCTGCCAAAAACGCAGCTCCAGTCTGCTGTGAATAAACCATCTCACGAGAGTGATGGAAGGGCAAGTGCCAGTAGTCCATCATTTGGCTGCCCTTTTTTCCAACTGGGGCTGTCCTTCTAAGCTACGCCGCTATGTACTTCTACTTCAGGCCAGGGCTTCCCCATCTAGCACCTTGCCCTTTGCATCAACTTGGGTATTTTTTCCCCATACAGAACTCTTTTTGGGGTTTGCCTAGCATCAGCCTGAAGTTGACCTTGGCAAATTGCTTAATGAGGACAGTGTTCTGTGCCAAGCTTAAAAAAAACAAGCATTTGAGAAGCTGACTAGCGAGTGCAGCTTTGGTGCGATTCTGCCGAAAAGAGAGTAGAGTACGCTCTTGATTGCAGATTGCAGATCTGCATAGAATAAAGGGTTCTGTACAGGCATAAAGAAACCTGAAAAGTCACCCACGCGGGATTTGAACTCAAGACCCCACGGGCAGAAACCGGCGCTTTAACCATTACACCACAGGAAACTAGACCTTCTGTGGTTGGTTCTGGATGACTGTAATAACCCTTTGTCCCCTTGTGCCTCTGCATTGACCGGCAGGGCTGGAAGTCAATCTTCTGCCTAATAAAGTCAATACCAACCTGAGGCCCCTTCCTGAAAGAGCCTGCTTGAATAGCTCAGTTGGTAGAGCGCGCGGCTATGGTTGATAACCTGGTCCAAAAGGTTGTGGGTTCAATTCCCACCTCTGCCAAAAACGCAGCTCCAGTCTGCTGTGAATAAACCATCTCACGAGAGTGATGGAAGGGCAAGTGCCAGTAGTCCATCATTTGGCTGCCCTTTTTTCCAACTGGGGCTGTCCTTCTAAGCTACGCCGCTATGTACTTCTACTTCAGGCCAGGGCTTCCCCATCTAGCACCTTGCCCTTTGCATCAACTTGGGTATTTTTTCCCCATACAGAACTCTTTTTGGGGTTTGCCTAGCATCAGCCTGAAGTTGACCTTGGCAAATTGCTTAATGAGGACAGTGTTCTGTGCCAAGCTTAAAAAAACAAGCATTTGAGAAGCTGACTAGCGAGTGCAGCTTTGGTGCGATTCTGCCGAAAAGAGAGTAGAGTACGCTCTTGATTGCAGATTGCAGATCTGCATAGAATAAAGGGTTCTGTACAGGCATAAAGAAACCTGAAAAGTCACCCACGCGGGATTTGAACTCAAGACCCCACGGGCAGAAACCGGCGCTTTAACCATTACACCACAGGAAACTAGACCTTCTGTGGTTGGTTCTGGATGACTGTAATAACCCTTTGTCCCCTTGTGCCTCTGCATTGACCGGCAGGGCTGGAAGTCAATCTTCTGCCTAATAAAGTCAATACCAACCTGAGGCCCCTTCCTGAAAGAGCCTGCTTGAATAGCTCAGTTGGTAGAGCGCGCGGCTATGGTTGATAACCTGGTCCAAAAGGTTGTGGGTTCAATTCCCACCTCTGCCAAAAACGCAGCTCCAGTCTGCTGTGAATAAACCATCTCACGAGAGTGATGGAAGGGCAAGTGCCAGTAGTCCATCATTTGGCTGCCCTTTTTTCCAACTGGGGCTGTCCTTCTAAGCTACGCCGCTATGTACTTCTACTTCAGGCCAGGGCTTCCCCATCTAGCACCTTGCCCTTTGCATCAACTTGGGTATTTTTTCCCCATACAGAACTCTTTTTGGGGTTTGCCTAGCATCAGCCTGAAGTTGACCTTGGCAAATTGCTTAATGAGGACAGTGTTCTGTGCCAAGCTTAAAAAAACAAGCATTTGAGAAGCTGACTAGCGAGTGCAGCTTTGGTGCGATTCTGCCGAAAAGAGAGTAGAGTACGCTCTTGATTGCAGATTGCAGATCTGCATAGAATAAAGGGTTCTGTACAGGCATAAAGAAACCTGAAAAGTCACCCACGCGGGATTTGAACTCAAGACCCCACGGGCAGAAACCGGCGCTTTAACCATTACACCACAGGAAACTAGACCTTCTGTGGTTGGTTCTGGATGACTGTAATAACCCTTTGTCCCCTTGTGCCTCTGCATTGACCGGCAGGGCTGGAAGTCAATCTTCTGCCTAATAAAGTCAATACCAACCTGAGGCCCCTTCCTGAAAGAGCCTGCTTGAATAGCTCAGTTGGTAGAGCGCGCGGCTATGGTTGATAACCTGGTCCAAAAGGTTGTGGGTTCAATTCCCACCTCTGCCAAAAACGCAGCTCCAGTCTGCTGTGAATAAACCATCTCACGAGAGTGATGGAAGGGCAAGTGCCAGTAGTCCATCATTTGGCTGCCCTTTTTTCCAACTGGGGCTGTCCTTCTAAGCTACGCCGCTATGTACTTCTACTTCAGGCCAGGGCTTCCCCATCTAGCACCTTGCCCTTTGCATCAACTTGGGTATTTTTTCCCCATACAGAACTCTTTTTGGGGTTTGCCTAGCATCAGCCTGAAGTTGACCTTGGCAAATTGCTTAATGAGGACAGTGTTCTGTGCCAAGCTTAAAAAAAACAAGCATTTGAGAAGCTGACTAGCGAGTGCAGCTTTGGTGCGATTCTGCCGAAAAGAGAGTAGAGTACGCTCTTGATTGCAGATTGCAGATCTGCATAGAATAAAGGGTTCTGTACAGGCATAAAGAAACCTGAAAAGTCACCCACGCGGGATTTGAACTCAAGACCCCACGGGCAGAAACCGGCGCTTTAACCATTACACCACAGGAAACTAGACCTTCTGTGGTTGGTTCTGGATGACTGTAATAACCCTTTGTCCCCTTGTGCCTCTGCATTGACCGGCAGGGCTGGAAGTCAATCTTCTGCCTAATAAAGTCAATACCAACCTGAGGCCCCTTCCTGAAAGAGCCTGCTTGAATAGCTCAGTTGGTAGAGCGCGCGGCTATGGTTGATAACCTGGTCCAAAAGGTTGTGGGTTCAATTCCCACCTCTGCCAAAAACGCAGCTCCAGTCTGCTGTGAATAAACCATCTCACGAGAGTGATGGAAGGGCAAGTGCCAGTAGTCCATCATTTGGCTGCCCTTTTTTCCAACTGGGGCTGTCCTTCTAAGCTACGCCGCTATGTACTTCTACTTCAGGCCAGGGCTTCCCCATCTAGCACCTTGCCCTTTGCATCAACTTGGGTATTTTTTCCCCATACAGAACTCTTTTTGGGGTTTGCCTAGCATCAGCCTGAAGTTGACCTTGGCAAATTGCTTAATGAGGACAGTGTTCTGTGCCAAGCTTAAAAAAAACAAGCATTTGAGAAGCTGACTAGCGAGTGCAGCTTTGGTGCGATTCTGCCGAAAAGAGAGTAGAGTACGCTCTTGATTGCAGATTGCAGATCTGCATAGAATAAAGGGTTCTGTACAGGCATAAAGAAACCTGAAAAGTCACCCACGCGGGATTTGAACTCAAGACCCCACGGGCAGAAACCGGCGCTTTAACCATTACACCACAGGAAACTAGACCTTCTGTGGTTGGTTCTGGATGACTGTAATAACCCTTTGTCCCCTTGTGCCTCTGCATTGACCGGCAGGGCTGGAAGTCAATCTTCTGCCTAATAAAGTCAATACCAACCTGAGGCCCCTTCCTGAAAGAGCCTGCTTGAATAGCTCAGTTGGTAGAGCGCGCGGCTATGGTTGATAACCTGGTCCAAAAGGTTGTGGGTTCAATTCCCACCTCTGCCAAAAACGCAGCTCCAGTCTGCTGTGAATAAACCATCTCACGAGAGTGATGGAAGGGCAAGTGCCAGTAGTCCATCATTTGGCTGCCCTTTTTTCCAACTGGGGCTGTCCTTCTAAGCTACGCCGCTATGTACTTCTACTTCAGGCCAGGGCTTCCCCATCTAGCACCTTGCCCTTTGCATCAACTTGGGTATTTTTTCCCCATACAGAACTCTTTTTGGGGTTTGCCTAGCATCAGCCTGAAGTTGACCTTGGCAAATTGCTTAATGAGGACAGTGTTCTGTGCCAAGCTTAAAAAAAACAAGCATTTGAGAAGCTGACTAGCGAGTGCAGCTTTGGTGCGATTCTGCCGAAAAGAGAGTAGAGTACGCTCTTGATTGCAGATTGCAGATCTGCATAGAATAAAGGGTTCTGTACAGGCATAAAGAAACCTGAAAAGTCACCCACGCGGGATTTGAACTCAAGACCCCACGGGCAGAAACCGGCGCTTTAACCATTACACCACAGGAAACTAGACCTTCTGTGGTTGGTTCTGGATGACTGTAATAACCCTTTGTCCCCTTGTGCCTCTGCATTGACCGGCAGGGCTGGAAGTCAATCTTCTGCCTAATAAAGTCAATACCAACCTGAGGCCCCTTCCTGAAAGAGCCTGCTTGAATAGCTCAGTTGGTAGAGCGCGCGGCTATGGTTGATAACCTGGTCCAAAAGGTTGTGGGTTCAATTCCCACCTCTGCCAAAAACGCAGCTCCAGTCTGCTGTGAATAAACCATCTCACGAGAGTGATGGAAGGGCAAGTGCCAGTAGTCCATCATTTGGCTGCCCTTTTTTCCAACTGGGGCTGTCCTTCTAAGCTACGCCGCTATGTACTTCTACTTCAGGCCAGGGCTTCCCCATCTAGCACCTTGCCCTTTGCATCAACTTGGGTATTTTTTCCCCATACAGAACTCTTTTTGGGGTTTGCCTAGCATCAGCCTGAAGTTGACCTTGGCAAATTGCTTAATGAGGACAGTGTTCTGTGCCAAGCTTAAAAAAACAAGCATTTGAGAAGCTGACTAGCGAGTGCAGCTTTGGTGCGATTCTGCCGAAAAGAGAGTAGAGTACGCTCTTGATTGCAGATTGCAGATCTGCATAGAATAAAGGGTTCTGTACAGGCATAAAGAAACCTGAAAAGTCACCCACGCGGGATTTGAACTCAAGACCCCACGGGCAGAAACCGGCGCTTTAACCATTACACCACAGGAAACTAGACCTTCTGTGGTTGGTTCTGGATGACTGTAATAACCCTTTGTCCCCTTGTGCCTCTGCATTGACCGGCAGGGCTGGAAGTCAATCTTCTGCCTAATAAAGTCAATACCAACCTGAGGCCCCTTCCTGAAAGAGCCTGCTTGAATAGCTCAGTTGGTAGAGCGCGCGGCTATGGTTGATAACCTGGTCCAAAAGGTTGTGGGTTCAATTCCCACCTCTGCCAAAAACGCAGCTCCAGTCTGCTGTGAATAAACCATCTCACGAGAGTGATGGAAGGGCAAGTGCCAGTAGTCCATCATTTGGCTGCCCTTTTTTCCAACTGGGGCTGTCCTTCTAAGCTACGCCGCTATGTACTTCTACTTCAGGCCAGGGCTTCCCCATCTAGCACCTTGCCCTTTGCATCAACTTGGGTATTTTTTCCCCATACAGAACTCTTTTTGGGGTTTGCCTAGCATCAGCCTGAAGTTGACCTTGGCAAATTGCTTAATGAGGACAGTGTTCTGTGCCAAGCTTAAAAAAAACAAGCATTTGAGAAGCTGACTAGCGAGTGCAGCTTTGGTGCGATTCTGCCGAAAAGAGAGTAGAGTACGCTCTTGATTGCAGATTGCAGATCTGCATAGAATAAAGGGTTCTGTACAGGCATAAAGAAACCTGAAAAGTCACCCACGCGGGATTTGAACTCAAGACCCCACGGGCAGAAACCGGCGCTTTAACCATTACACCACAGGAAACTAGACCTTCTGTGGTTGGTTCTGGATGACTGTAATAACCCTTTGTCCCCTTGTGCCTCTGCATTGACCGGCAGGGCTGGAAGTCAATCTTCTGCCTAATAAAGTCAATACCAACCTGAGGCCCCTTCCTGAAAGAGCCTGCTTGAATAGCTCAGTTGGTAGAGCGCGCGGCTATGGTTGATAACCTGGTCCAAAAGGTTGTGGGTTCAATTCCCACCTCTGCCAAAAACGCAGCTCCAGTCTGCTGTGAATAAACCATCTCACGAGAGTGATGGAAGGGCAAGTGCCAGTAGTCCATCATTTGGCTGCCCTTTTTTCCAACTGGGGCTGTCCTTCTAAGCTACGCCGCTATGTACTTCTACTTCAGGCCAGGGCTTCCCCATCTAGCACCTTGCCCTTTGCATCAACTTGGGTATTTTTTCCCCATACAGAACTCTTTTTGGGGTTTGCCTAGCATCAGCCTGAAGTTGACCTTGGCAAATTGCTTAATGAGGACAGTGTTCTGTGCCAAGCTTAAAAAAAACAAGCATTTGAGAAGCTGACTAGCGAGTGCAGCTTTGGTGCGATTCTGCCGAAAAGAGAGTAGAGTACGCTCTTGATTGCAGATTGCAGATCTGCATAGAATAAAGGGTTCTGTACAGGCATAAAGAAACCTGAAAAGTCACCCACGCGGGATTTGAACTCAAGACCCCACGGGCAGAAACCGGCGCTTTAACCATTACACCACAGGAAACTAGACCTTCTGTGGTTGGTTCTGGATGACTGTAATAACCCTTTGTCCCCTTGTGCCTCTGCATTGACCGGCAGGGCTGGAAGTCAATCTTCTGCCTAATAAAGTCAATACCAACCTGAGGCCCCTTCCTGAAAGAGCCTGCTTGAATAGCTCAGTTGGTAGAGCGCGCGGCTATGGTTGATAACCTGGTCCAAAAGGTTGTGGGTTCAATTCCCACCTCTGCCAAAAACGCAGCTCCAGTCTGCTGTGAATAAACCATCTCACGAGAGTGATGGAAGGGCAAGTGCCAGTAGTCCATCATTTGGCTGCCCTTTTTTCCAACTGGGGCTGTCCTTCTAAGCTACGCCGCTATGTACTTCTACTTCAGGCCAGGGCTTCCCCATCTAGCACCTTGCCCTTTGCATCAACTTGGGTATTTTTTCCCCATACAGAACTCTTTTTGGGGTTTGCCTAGCATCAGCCTGAAGTTGACCTTGGCAAATTGCTTAATGAGGACAGTGTTCTGTGCCAAGCTTAAAAAAAACAAGCATTTGAGAAGCTGACTAGCGAGTGCAGCTTTGGTGCGATTCTGCCGAAAAGAGAGTAGAGTACGCTCTTGATTGCAGATCTGCATAGAATAAAGGGTTCTGTACAGGCATAAAGAAACCTGAAAAGTCACCCACGCGGGATTTGAACTCAAGACCCCACGGGCAGAAACCGGCGCTTTAACCATTACACCACAGGAAACTAGACCTTCTGTGGTTGGTTCTGGATGACTGTAATAACCCTTTGTCCCCTTGTGCCTCTGCATTGACCGGCAGGGCTGGAAGTCAATCTTCTGCCTAATAAAGTCAATACCAACCTGAGGCCCCTTCCTGAAAGAGCCTGCTTGAATAGCTCAGTTGGTAGAGCGCGCGGCTATGGTTGATAACCTGGTCCAAAAGGTTGTGGGTTCAATTCCCACCTCTGCCAAAAACGCAGCTCCAGTCTGCTGTGAATAAACCATCTCACGAGAGTGATGGAAGGGCAAGTGCCAGTAGTCCATCATTTGGCTGCCCTTTTTTCCAACTGGGGCTGTCCTTCTAAGCTACGCCGCTATGTACTTCTACTTCAGGCCAGGGCTTCCCCATCTAGCACCTTGCCCTTTGCATCAACTTGGGTATTTTTTCCCCATACAGAACTCTTTTTGGGGTTTGCCTAGCATCAGCCTGAAGTTGACCTTGGCAAATTGCTTAATGAGGACAGTGTTCTGTGCCAAGCTTAAAAAAAACAAGCATTTGAGAAGCTGACTAGCGAGTGCAGCTTTGGTGCGATTCTGCCGAAAAGAGAGTAGAGTACGCTCTTGATTGCAGATTGCAGATCTGCATAGAATAAAGGGTTCTGTACAGGCATAAAGAAACCTGAAAAGTCACCCACGCGGGATTTGAACTCAAGACCCCACGGGCAGAAACCGGCGCTTTAACCATTACACCACAGGAAACTAGACCTTCTGTGGTTGGTTCTGGATGACTGTAATAACCCTTTGTCCCCTTGTGCCTCTGCATTGACCGGCAGGGCTGGAAGTCAATCTTCTGCCTAATAAAGTCAATACCAACCTGAGGCCCCTTCCTGAAAGAGCCTGCTTGAATAGCTCAGTTGGTAGAGCGCGCGGCTATGGTTGATAACCTGGTCCAAAAGGTTGTGGGTTCAATTCCCACCTCTGCCAAAAACGCAGCTCCAGTCTGCTGTGAATAAACCATCTCACGAGAGTGATGGAAGGGCAAGTGCCAGTAGTCCATCATTTGGCTGCCCTTTTTTCCAACTGGGGCTGTCCTTCTAAGCTACGCCGCTATGTACTTCTACTTCAGGCCAGGGCTTCCCCATCTAGCACCTTGCCCTTTGCATCAACTTGGGTATTTTTTCCCCATACAGAACTCTTTTTGGGGTTTGCCTAGCATCAGCCTGAAGTTGACCTTGGCAAATTGCTTAATGAGGACAGTGTTCTGTGCCAAGCTTAAAAAAACAAGCATTTGAGAAGCTGACTAGCGAGTGCAGCTTTGGTGCGATTCTGCCGAAAAGAGAGTAGAGTACGCTCTTGATTGCAGATTGCAGATCTGCATAGAATAAAGGGTTCTGTACAGGCATAAAGAAACCTGAAAAGTCACCCACGCGGGATTTGAACTCAAGACCCCACGGGCAGAAACCGGCGCTTTAACCATTACACCACAGGAAACTAGACCTTCTGTGGTTGGTTCTGGATGACTGTAATAACCCTTTGTCCCCTTGTGCCTCTGCATTGACCGGCAGGGCTGGAAGTCAATCTTCTGCCTAATAAAGTCAATACCAACCTGAGGCCCCTTCCTGAAAGAGCCTGCTTGAATAGCTCAGTTGGTAGAGCGCGCGGCTATGGTTGATAACCTGGTCCAAAAGGTTGTGGGTTCAATTCCCACCTCTGCCAAAAACGCAGCTCCAGTCTGCTGTGAATAAACCATCTCACGAGAGTGATGGAAGGGCAAGTGCCAGTAGTCCATCATTTGGCTGCCCTTTTTTCCAACTGGGGCTGTCCTTCTAAGCTACGCCGCTATGTACTTCTACTTCAGGCCAGGGCTTCCCCATCTAGCACCTTGCCCTTTGCATCAACTTGGGTATTTTTTCCCCATACAGAACTCTTTTTGGGGTTTGCCTAGCATCAGCCTGAAGTTGACCTTGGCAAATTGCTTAATGAGGACAGTGTTCTGTGCCAAGCTTAAAAAAACAAGCATTTGAGAAGCTGACTAGCGAGTGCAGCTTTGGTGCGATTCTGCCGAAAAGAGAGTAGAGTACGCTCTTGATTGCAGATTGCAGATCTGCATAGAATAAAGGGTTCTGTACAGGCATAAAGAAACCTGAAAAGTCACCCACGCGGGATTTGAACTCAAGACCCCACGGGCAGAAACCGGCGCTTTAACCATTACACCACAGGAAACTAGACCTTCTGTGGTTGGTTCTGGATGACTGTAATAACCCTTTGTCCCCTTGTGCCTCTGCATTGACCGGCAGGGCTGGAAGTCAATCTTCTGCCTAATAAAGTCAATACCAACCTGAGGCCCCTTCCTGAAAGAGCCTGCTTGAATAGCTCAGTTGGTAGAGCGCGCGGCTATGGTTGATAACCTGGTCCAAAAGGTTGTGGGTTCAATTCCCACCTCTGCCAAAAACGCAGCTCCAGTCTGCTGTGAATAAACCATCTCACGAGAGTGATGGAAGGGCAAGTGCCAGTAGTCCATCATTTGGCTGCCCTTTTTTCCAACTGGGGCTGTCCTTCTAAGCTACGCCGCTATGTACTTCTACTTCAGGCCAGGGCTTCCCCATCTAGCACCTTGCCCTTTGCATCAACTTGGGTATTTTTTCCCCATACAGAACTCTTTTTGGGGTTTGCCTAGCATCAGCCTGAAGTTGACCTTGGCAAATTGCTTAATGAGGACAGTGTTCTGTGCCAAGCTTAAAAAAAACAAGCATTTGAGAAGCTGACTAGCGAGTGCAGCTTTGGTGCGATTCTGCCGAAAAGAGAGTAGAGTACGCTCTTGATTGCAGATTGCAGATCTGCATAGAATAAAGGGTTCTGTACAGGCATAAAGAAACCTGAAAAGTCACCCACGCGGGATTTGAACTCAAGACCCCACGGGCAGAAACCGGCGCTTTAACCATTACACCACAGGAAACTAGACCTTCTGTGGTTGGTTCTGGATGACTGTAATAACCCTTTGTCCCCTTGTGCCTCTGCATTGACCGGCAGGGCTGGAAGTCAATCTTCTGCCTAATAAAGTCAATACCAACCTGAGGCCCCTTCCTGAAAGAGCCTGCTTGAATAGCTCAGTTGGTAGAGCGCGCGGCTATGGTTGATAACCTGGTCCAAAAGGTTGTGGGTTCAATTCCCACCTCTGCCAAAAACGCAGCTCCAGTCTGCTGTGAATAAACCATCTCACGAGAGTGATGGAAGGGCAAGTGCCAGTAGTCCATCATTTGGCTGCCCTTTTTTCCAACTGGGGCTGTCCTTCTAAGCTACGCCGCTATGTACTTCTACTTCAGGCCAGGGCTTCCCCATCTAGCACCTTGCCCTTTGCATCAACTTGGGTATTTTTTCCCCATACAGAACTCTTTTTGGGGTTTGCCTAGCATCAGCCTGAAGTTGACCTTGGCAAATTGCTTAATGAGGACAGTGTTCTGTGCCAAGCTTAAAAAAAACAAGCATTTGAGAAGCTGACTAGCGAGTGCAGCTTTGGTGCGATTCTGCCGAAAAGAGAGTAGAGTACGCTCTTGATTGCAGATCTGCATAGAATAAAGGGTTCTGTACAGGCATAAAGAAACCTGAAAAGTCACCCACGCGGGATTTGAACTCAAGACCCCACGGGCAGAAACCGGCGCTTTAACCATTACACCACAGGAAACTAGACCTTCTGTGGTTGGTTCTGGATGACTGTAATAACCCTTTGTCCCCTTGTGCCTCTGCATTGACCGGCAGGGCTGGAAGTCAATCTTCTGCCTAATAAAGTCAATACCAACCTGAGGCCCCTTCCTGAAAGAGCCTGCTTGAATAGCTCAGTTGGTAGAGCGCGCGGCTATGGTTGATAACCTGGTCCAAAAGGTTGTGGGTTCAATTCCCACCTCTGCCAAAAACGCAGCTCCAGTCTGCTGTGAATAAACCATCTCACGAGAGTGATGGAAGGGCAAGTGCCAGTAGTCCATCATTTGGCTGCCCTTTTTTCCAACTGGGGCTGTCCTTCTAAGCTACGCCGCTATGTACTTCTACTTCAGGCCAGGGCTTCCCCATCTAGCACCTTGCCCTTTGCATCAACTTGGGTATTTTTTCCCCATACAGAACTCTTTTTGGGGTTTGCCTAGCATCAGCCTGAAGTTGACCTTGGCAAATTGCTTAATGAGGACAGTGTTCTGTGCCAAGCTTAAAAAAACAAGCATTTGAGAAGCTGACTAGCGAGTGCAGCTTTGGTGCGATTCTGCCGAAAAGAGAGTAGAGTACGCTCTTGATTGCAGATCTGCATAGAATAAAGGGTTCTGTACAGGCATAAAGAAACCTGAAAAGTCACCCACGCGGGATTTGAACTCAAGACCCCACGGGCAGAAACCGGCGCTTTAACCATTACACCACAGGAAACTAGACCTTCTGTGGTTGGTTCTGGATGACTGTAATAACCCTTTGTCCCCTTGTGCCTCTGCATTGACCGGCAGGGCTGGAAGTCAATCTTCTGCCTAATAAAGTCAATACCAACCTGAGGCCCCTTCCTGAAAGAGCCTGCTTGAATAGCTCAGTTGGTAGAGCGCGCGGCTATGGTTGATAACCTGGTCCAAAAGGTTGTGGGTTCAATTCCCACCTCTGCCAAAAACGCAGCTCCAGTCTGCTGTGAATAAACCATCTCACGAGAGTGATGGAAGGGCAAGTGCCAGTAGTCCATCATTTGGCTGCCCTTTTTTCCAACTGGGGCTGTCCTTCTAAGCTACGCCGCTATGTACTTCTACTTCAGGCCAGGGCTTCCCCATCTAGCACCTTGCCCTTTGCATCAACTTGGGTATTTTTTCCCCATACAGAACTCTTTTTGGGGTTTGCCTAGCATCAGCCTGAAGTTGACCTTGGCAAATTGCTTAATGAGGACAGTGTTCTGTGCCAAGCTTAAAAAAACAAGCATTTGAGAAGCTGACTAGCGAGTGCAGCTTTGGTGCGATTCTGCCGAAAAGAGAGTAGAGTACGCTCTTGATTGCAGATCTGCATAGAATAAAGGGTTCTGTACAGGCATAAAGAAACCTGAAAAGTCACCCACGCGGGATTTGAACTCAAGACCCCACGGGCAGAAACCGGCGCTTTAACCATTACACCACAGGAAACTAGACCTTCTGTGGTTGGTTCTGGATGACTGTAATAACCCTTTGTCCCCTTGTGCCTCTGCATTGACCGGCAGGGCTGGAAGTCAATCTTCTGCCTAATAAAGTCAATACCAACCTGAGGCCCCTTCCTGAAAGAGCCTGCTTGAATAGCTCAGTTGGTAGAGCGCGCGGCTATGGTTGATAACCTGGTCCAAAAGGTTGTGGGTTCAATTCCCACCTCTGCCAAAAACGCAGCTCCAGTCTGCTGTGAATAAACCATCTCACGAGAGTGATGGAAGGGCAAGTGCCAGTAGTCCATCATTTGGCTGCCCTTTTTTCCAACTGGGGCTGTCCTTCTAAGCTACGCCGCTATGTACTTCTACTTCAGGCCAGGGCTTCCCCATCTAGCACCTTGCCCTTTGCATCAACTTGGGTATTTTTTCCCCATACAGAACTCTTTTTGGGGTTTGCCTAGCATCAGCCTGAAGTTGACCTTGGCAAATTGCTTAATGAGGACAGTGTTCTGTGCCAAGCTTAAAAAAACAAGCATTTGAGAAGCTGACTAGCGAGTGCAGCTTTGGTGCGATTCTGCCGAAAAGAGAGTAGAGTACGCTCTTGATTGCAGATCTGCATAGAATAAAGGGTTCTGTACAGGCATAAAGAAACCTGAAAAGTCACCCACGCGGGATTTGAACTCAAGACCCCACGGGCAGAAACCGGCGCTTTAACCATTACACCACAGGAAACTAGACCTTCTGTGGTTGGTTCTGGATGACTGTAATAACCCTTTGTCCCCTTGTGCCTCTGCATTGACCGGCAGGGCTGGAAGTCAATCTTCTGCCTAATAAAGTCAATACCAACCTGAGGCCCCTTCCTGAAAGAGCCTGCTTGAATAGCTCAGTTGGTAGAGCGCGCGGCTATGGTTGATAACCTGGTCCAAAAGGTTGTGGGTTCAATTCCCACCTCTGCCAAAAACGCAGCTCCAGTCTGCTGTGAATAAACCATCTCACGAGAGTGATGGAAGGGCAAGTGCCAGTAGTCCATCATTTGGCTGCCCTTTTTTCCAACTGGGGCTGTCCTTCTAAGCTACGCCGCTATGTACTTCTACTTCAGGCCAGGGCTTCCCCATCTAGCACCTTGCCCTTTGCATCAACTTGGGTATTTTTTCCCCATACAGAACTCTTTTTGGGGTTTGCCTAGCATCAGCCTGAAATTGACCTTGGCAAATTGCTTAATGAGGACAGTGTTCTGTGCCAAGCTTAAAAAAAACAAGCATTTGAGAAGCTGACTAGCGAGTGCAGCTTTGGTGCGATTCTGCCGAAAAGAGAGTAGAGTACGCTCTTGATTGCAGATCTGCATAGAATAAAGGGTTCTGTACAGGCATAAAGAAACCTGAAAAGTCACCCACGCGGGATTTGAACTCAAGACCCCACGGGCAGAAACCGGCGCTTTAACCATTACACCACAGGAAACTAGACCTTCTGTGGTTGGTTCTGGATGACTGTAATAACCCTTTGTCCCCTTGTGCCTCTGCATTGACCGGCAGGGCTGGAAGTCAATCTTCTGCCTAATAAAGTCAATACCAACCTGAGGCCCCTACCTGAAAGAGCCTGCTTGAATAGCTCAGTTGGTAGAGCGCGCGGCTATGGTTGATTACCTGGTCCAAAAGGTTGTGGGTTCAATTCCCACCTCTGCCAAAAACGCAGCTCCAGTCTGCTGTGAATAAACCATCTCACGAGAGTGATGGAAGGGCAAGTGCCAGTAGTCCATCATTTGGCTGCCCTTTTTTCCAACTGGGGCTGTCCTTCTAAGCTACGCCGCTATGTACATAGTTACATAGTTAAATTGGGTTGAAAAAAGACAAAGTCCATCAAGTTCAACCCCTCCAAATGAAAACCCAGCATCCATACACACACCCCTCCCTACTTTTAATTAAAATTCTATATACCCATACCTATATTAACTATAGAGTTTAGTATCACAATAGCCTTTAATATTATGTCTGTCCAAAAAATCATCCAAGCCATTCTTAAAGGCATTAACTGAATCAGCCATCACAACATCACCCGGCAGTGCATTCCACAACCTCACTGTCCTGACTGTGAAGAACCCTCTACGTTGCTTCAAATGAAAGTTCTTTTCTCTAGTCTAAAGGGTGAAGGGGTGGCCTCTGGTACGGTGATCCACTTATGGGTAAAAAGGTCCCCTGCCATTTGTCTATAATGTCCTCTAATGTACTTGTTAAAGTGTAATCATGTCCCTCGCAAGCGCCTTTTTTCCAGAGAAAACAACCCCAACCTTGACAGTCTACCCTCATAATTTAAGTCTTCCGTCCCTCTAACCAATTTAGTTGCACGTCTCTGCACTCTCTCCAGCTCATTTATATCCCTCTTAAGGACTGGAGTCCAAAACTGAAACTGCATACTCCAGATGAGGCCTTACCAGGGACCTATAAAGAGGCATAATTATGTTTTCATCCCTTGAGTTAATGCCCTCTTTTATGCAAGACAGAACTTTATTTGCTTTAGTAGCCACAGAATGACACTGCCCAGAATTAGACAACGTGTTATCTACAAAGACCCCTAGATCCTTTTCATTTAAGGAAACTCCCAACACATTGCCATTTAGTGTATAACTTGCATTTATATTATTTTTGCCAAAGTGGCATAACTTGCATTTATCAACATTGAACCTCATTTCCAGTTTGCTGCCCAGTTTCCAGTTTAGACAGATCACTTTGCAAAGTGGCAGCATCCTGCATGGAACCTATATTCTGCACAATTTAGTATCATCTGCAAAATAGAACAGTACTTTCAATGCCCACCTCCAGGTCATAATAAACAAGTTGAAAAGCAAGGGACCTAGTACAGAGCCCTGCGGTACTCCACTAACAACACTGGTCCAATTAGAAAATGTTCCATTTACCACCACTCTTTGTAGTCTATCTTTTAGCCAGTTCGCTATCCAGGTACAAATACTATGTTCCAGGCCAACATTCCTTAATTTAACCAGTAACCTTTTGTGTGGCACTGTATCAAATGCTTTAGCAAAGTCTAAGTAAATCACATCCACTGCCATCCCAGAATCGAGGTCTCTACTTACATTCTCGTAAAAAGAAATTAAGTTAGTCTGGCAAGATCTATTACGCATAAAACCATGCTGGCACAAACTCATAGTATTATGATTTGCTATGAAGTCCAGTATCTTATCCTTTATTAACCCTTCGAAAAGCTTTCCTAATACTGACGTCAGACTAACTGGCCTATAGTGTACTTCTACTTCAGGCCAGGGCTTCCCCATCTAGCACCTTGCCCTTTGCATCAACTTGGGTATTTTTTCCCCATACAGAACTCTTTTTGGGGTTTGCCTAGCATCAGCCTGAAGTTGACCTTGGAAAAATTGCTTAATGAGGACAGTGTTCTGTGCCAAGCTTAAAAAAAGCAAGCATTTGAGAAGCTGACTAGCGAGTGCAGCTTTGGTGCGATTCTGCCGAAAAGAGAGTAGAGTACGCTCTTGATTGCAGATCTGCATAGAATAAAGGGTTCTGTACAGGCATAAAGAAACATGAAAAGTCACCCACGCGGGATTTGAACTCAAGACCCCACGGGCAGAAACTGGTGCTTTAACCATTACACCACAGGAAACTAGACCTTCTGTGGTTGGTTCTGGATGACTGTAATAACCCTTTGTCCCCTTGTGCCTCTGCATTGACCGGCAGGGCTGGAAGTCAATCTTCTGCCTAATAAAGTCAATACCAACCTGAGGCCCATACCAGTAAGAGCCTGCTTGAATAGCTCAGTTGGTAGAGCGCACGGCTATGGTTGATAACCTGGTCCAAAAGGTTGTGGGTTCAATTCCCACCTCTGCCAAAAACGCAGCTCCAGTCTGCTGTGAATAAACCATCTCACGAGAGTGATGGAAGGGCAAGTGCCAGTAGTCCATTATTTGGCTGCCCTTTTTTCCAACTGGGGCTGTCCATCTAAGCTACGCCGCTATGTACTTCTACTTCAGGCCAGGGCTTCCCCATCTAGCACCTTGCCCTTTGCATCAACTTGGGTATTTTTTCCCCATACAGAACTCTTTTTGGGGTTTGCCTAGCATCAGCCTGAAGTTGACCTTGCAAAATTGCTTCATGAGGATAGTGTTTCTGTGCCAAGCTTAAAAAAAACAAGCATTTGAGAAGCTGACTCGCAAGTGCAAGCCTTTGGGCGATTCTGCCGAAAAGAGAGTCGAGTACGGCTCTGATTGCAGTTGCAGATCTGCATAGAATAAAGGGTTCTGTATCGGCATAAAGAAACCTGAAAGTCACCCACGCGGGATTTGAACTCAGACCTCACGGGCAGAAACTGGCGCTTTAAACCATTACACCACGAAAACTAGAACCTGCTGTGGTTGGTTCTGGCTGACTGTAACCTTGTCCCTTGTGGCTCTGCATTGCCCGGCAGGGCTTTGGAAGTCATCTTTTTCTGCTTAATAAAGTCAAACCAACCTGAGGCCCACCTTCCTGAAAGCCTGCTTTGAATACTCAGTTGGTAGAGGCGCGCTATGTTGGTAGAGCGGCGGCTATGGTTGATAAACCTGGTCCAAAAGGTTGTGGTTCAATTCCCACCTCTGAAAACAACAGCTCCAGTCTGCCTGTTTGATAAACCATCTCACGAGAGTGATGAGGGCAGTGCCAGTAGTCCATCATTTGGCTGCCCTTTTTTCCACTGGGGCTGTTTCTCAAGCTAACGCCGCTAATGTACTTCTACTTCAGGCCAGGGCTTCCCCATCTAGCACCTTGCCCTTTGCATGGCAACTTGGGATTTTTTCCCATACAGAACTCTTTTTGGGGTTTGCCTGCATCAGCCTGAAGTTGACCTTGGCAAATTGCTAATGAGGCACAGTGTTCTGTGCCAACCTTAAAAAAAACGGCATTTGAGAAGCTGACTGCGAGTGGCAGCTTTGGTGCGATTCTGCTAAAGAGAGTAGAGTACGCTCTTGATTTGCATATTGGCGATCTGTAAAATAAAGGTTCTGTACAGCATAAAGAAACCTGAAATGTCACCACGCGGATTCTGACCAAAGACCCCCACGGGCCAGAAACCGGCGCTGTAACCATTATACAAAACACAGGACTAGACCATTTGTGGTTGTTCTGGATGAACTGTAATACCCTTTGTCCCCTTGTGCCTTGCATTGACCGCAGGCTGGAAGTCAATCTTCTGCCTAATCAAAGTCAATACAAGCCTGAGGGCCCCTTCCTGAAAGAGCCTGCTTGAATAGCATCAGTTTGGTAGAGCGCGCGCTATGGTTGATAACCTGGTCCAAAGGTTTGTGGGTTCAATTCCCACTCTGCCAAAAACGCAGCTCCGTCTGCTAGTGAATAAACCACTGTCACGGAGTGATGGAAAGGGCAGTTGCCAGTAGTCCATCATTTGGCTGCCCTTTTTTCCAACTGGGGCTGTCCTTCTAAAGCTACGGCTCTATGTACTTCTACTTCAGGCCAGGCTCCCCATCTAGCACCTTGCCCTTTTGCATCACTTGGTATTTTCCCCATACAGAACTCTTTTGGGTTTGCCTACATCAAGCCTGAAGTTGACCTTGGCAAATTGCTAATGAGGACGTGTTCTGTGCAAACCTTAAAAAAAAACAAGCATTTGAGAAGCTACTGCGAGTTGCAGTTTGGTGCGATTCCTGCCGAAAAGAGAGTAGAGTAAGCTCTTGATTGCAGATCTGCATATGAATAAGGGGTTTGTACAAGGCATAAAGAACCTTTGAAAAGTCCCACGCGGGATTTGAACTCAAGACCCACGGGCAGAAACCGCGCTTTACCATTACACCACAGGATACTAACCTTCTGTGGATGGTTCTGGATGAACTGTCAATAACCCTTGTCCCCTTGGCCTCTCATTGACCGGCAGGGCTGGACGTCCAATCTTCTCTAATAAAGTCAATACCAACCTGAGGCCCCCTTCCTGAAAGAGCCTGCTTGAATAGGCTCAGTTGTAGAGCGCATCGGCTATGGTTGATACCTGTCGCAAAAGGTTGTGGGTTATTCCCGCTCTGCCCAAAAACGCAGCTCCAGTCTGCGTGAATAAACCATCTCACTAGAGAGTGATAAGGGACAAGTGGCAGTAAGTCCATCATTTGCTGCCCTTTTTTCCAACTGGGGCTGTCCTTCTAAGCTACGCCGCTATGTACTTCTACTCAGGCCAGGGCTTCCCCATCTGCACTTGCAATTTGCAAATCACTTGGGTATTTTTTCCCGCATACAAACTCTTTTTGGGTTTGCCTAGCATCAGCCTGAAGTTGACGGCTTGCGAAATTGCTTAAAATGAGGACATGTTCTGTGCCAAAGCTTTAAAAAACAAGCATTTGAAAGCTGACTAGCCGAGTGCACGCTTGGTGCGATTCTGCCAAAAGAGAAGTAGAGTACGCTCTTAATGGCAGATTGGCAGATCTGCATAAATAAAGGGTTCTGTAAAGGCATAAAGAAACCGTGAAAAGTCAACCACACAGCGGGATTTGAACTCTAGACCCACGGGCAGAAACCGGCGCTTTAACCATTACAGACACAGGAACACTAGACCTTCTGTGGTTGGTTCTGGTGACTGTAATAACCCTTTGGTCCCCTTGTCCTCTGCATTGACCGGCAGGGCTGGAAGTTCACATTCTCTGCCCAATAAAGTCAATACCCCTGAGGCCCCCTCCTGAAAGAGCCTGCTTAATAGCTCAGTTTTGAGTAGAGCGCCGGCTATGGTTGATTACTGGTCAAAGGTTTGGGTTAATTCCACCTCTCACCAAAACGCAGCTCCGTTGCTGTAATAAATCCCATGCTCACGAGAGTGATGGAAGGGCAAGTGCAGGTAGTCCATCATTTGGCTGCCCTTTTTTTTCCAACTGGGCTTCCTTCTAAGCTACGCGCTATGTAACTTCTACTTCAGGCCAGGGCTTCGCCATCTAGCACCTTGCCACTTTGCATCAACTTGGGTTTTTTTTCCCACATACAGGAACTCTTTTGGGGTTTGCCTGCATCAGCCTGACGTTGACCTTGGAAAAATTGCTTAAGAGGAATGGTTCTGTGCCAAGCTTAAAAAGCAGAGCATTTAAAGGCTGATCTAGCGATGCAGCTTTGGTGGCGCATTTCTGCGAAAAGAGTAGAGTACGCTCTTGATTGCAGATCTGCATAGATAAAGGGTTCTGTACAGGCATAAGAAACTGAAAAGTCACCCACGCGGGAATTTGAACTCAAGACCCCAACGGGCAGAAACTGGTGTTGCTGTGTGTAGAGCCATTACAGGCCCACCAGGAACTAGACGCTTGCTGTTGGGTTTGGTTGCTGGATGAACGTGGTGGAGGAAGAACCCCTTGTCCCCTTGTGACCTCTGACTTGATCCGGCATGGTCTGAAGTCATCTTCTGGGGGCTGGTAGTAAGTTCGGTGAAGGAGCCAACACTTGGAGGGGGGGGGCGGCGTGTCCTGAAGAGAGGCCCTGGCTTGGTAGTAGCGCAGCTGGGGGGTTGGAGACTAGAGCGCGGCGGACGGATGTTTGAATAACGCTGTCCCAAAGTCTTGTGGGGGTTGCGAGAGTGTCCCACATTGCCAAAATGCAGCTCCAAGTCTACTGTGAAGGGGGTAGACGCAATCTCATACGTGATGGACAGGGCATAATGCCAGCTAGCTCCATGACAGTGTGGCGATGGTTGGCTCGCCGGGCGTGTTTCGTCCAACTGGAGGCGGTGTGGCTGTGCGTAGCGACGCCCGCTATTAATCTACTTCAGGGCCAGAGGATGCTTCCCCAATGAATACCTTCCCTGCATCAACTTGGGTTATATTTTCCCCATACAGAACTCTTTTTGGGTTTGCCTAGCATCAGCCTGAAGTCTGACCTTGGCAAATTGCTTTATTATGAGTGACACGTTTCTGTGCCAAGCTTAAAAAAAACAAGCATTTGAGACAGCTGACTAGCGACGTGCAGCTTGTTGGCTGCCGATTCTGCCGAAAAGAGAGTAGATACGCTCTATGATTGTCAGATCTTCATAGAATTAAAGGGTTTGTACAGGAATAAGAGAAAACCTGAACAAGGATTACAGCCCCGTGTCACACGCCCGGATTTGATTCAAGACCCACATGGGCAGAAACCACGCGCTATTATACTCATTACACCACATGAACTAGACAGTCTCTCTGTGGTGTTGTGTTCTGTTTGTGTGTTGCTCATTGTCAATAATAATACTCTTTGTCCCTCTTCTAGTCTTGCCACTTTACTCAAGCACGAGGTGGGCCTGGACCAGTCCCATAATCTTCTGCCTAATAAAGTGCAATTACCAAACCTGAGGCCCTTCCTGAAAATGAGCCTGCTTAATATAGCTCCAGTTTCAGGACTCTCTAGAGCGCACCAGCGTACTGTGTCTGATAACCTGGTCTCTCAAGTGACAAGCAGCTTTGTGTTGCAACCTCCCACCTTCTGCCAAAAAAACGCGACCATCCAGCTCTGTGTGATAAACACCATCCAGAATCGAGCTAGTAGGATGAAAGCATAGTGCAGTAGCTTACTAGTCCACATTGGCTGCCTTTTTTCCAACTGGGGGCTGTTCCTCTAGCTACGCCAGCTATGTACTCTACTCAGCCAGGGGCTTCCCCATCTAGCCCTGCCCTTTTGCATCCACCTTGCGGAATATTTTTTCCCAGTACAGAACTCTTTTGGGGATTTGCCGTAGCATCAGCCTGAAAGTTGACCTTGCAAAATTGCTTATGAGACAGGTTCTGCCAAGTTAAAAAAAACAAGCAATTTGAGAAAGCTGACTAGCGATTGCAGCTTTGGTGCATTCTGCCGAAAAGGGAGAGTTGAGTACTCTCTTGCATTGAGATTGCAGATCTGCATAGAATAAAGGTTCTGCTACAGGCATAAAAGACAACTCGGAAAACCGTCACCCAGCGGGATTTACTCAAGACCCCACGGGCAAGAAAACCGGCGCTTACCATTACACCACAGGTAAAACTAGACCTTTCTGTGGCTTGTTCGATGGAACGTAATGAAACCCTTTGCTCCCCTGATTCGTGCTCTCTGCACATGATCCGCTAGGCGGAAGTCAATCTCGCTGGCCCTAATAAATTCAAATAACCTCAACCTGAGCACCTTCCTGCAAAGAGAGCCTGCATTGAACTAGCTCTACGTGTAGGATGGCGCGAGCAGGCTATGTTAACCTGCGTCCAAACGTTGTGGGATCAATTTGCCCACCGCTGCCTAATACCCTCAGCTCACAGCTATTCTGCGGCTGAATTAAAAACATCTCCACGAGAGTGATGAAAGGCACAAGTGTCCAGTATCCGTCAATTGGGCTGCCCTTTTTTCAAAAAATCGGGCTGTTCCTTCTAACGACGCCGCCTATTTCTCTCTATCCATTAGGCCAGTGGCACTTCCCCACATTCTCAGCACCTGCCCCTTTTCATCAACTTGGGCTATTTTTTTCCCCATTTACAGAACTCTTCTTTGGCGGTTTGCCTGCAGCATCCACCGAGTTGACATTGGCCAAATTGCTTACTCTGAGGTAAGCTGTTCATGTCAAGCTTAAAAAAACAAGCAATTTTGAGAAGGCTGATTAGGAGCGTGCATAAGCTTTGGTATCGCCTATCTCCGAAAACGAGCAATGTAGAGAATGCACCCTCTTGTATTGCACAGAGTCTGCATCCTTTAGAATACACGCCTTGTTTAAGCATAAAAGAAACCTGAAAAGTTCACACCACCGGATTGAACTCAACCCCACAAGCAGAAAACTCGGCGCTTTGAACCACTAGTACACCAAAGGAGAACATAGACCTTCTAGTGGTTGCGCTTCCTGGATGACTGTAATAACCCTTTGTCCACCTTGCTGCCTCCTTGCATAAATTTGACGTGCCACCGGCTGGAAGTCAATCTCTCTGCCTAAATAAATTCAATACCAACTGAGGCCTACTCCTGAAAGAGCCCTGCTTGAATAGCTCAGTTGG
>NC_054383.1:93327071-93334008 GCF_017654675.1 Xenopus laevis
GAGTAATGTATACACTCTATGACAATTGTTTAATCATCTGTGCTTAGATCATTTTTCAAGCTTTTAAAAGACACTGGCATAAACGTAACAGGGGAGGCAGGCCCGGTGCAGACTGCAGCCTCCATCCGAATCGTTTTTTCAACGTTTTTTTCGCGGCACAAACTGCAGGCGGGCTCCACAGAGCGGGCCCTGCTAGAATTGCACCCACTGCTCCCCCGGTAGTTCAGTCACTGGCCATTAAAGAAATTGTCTCATATGTATATATTGATCCAGTGTTATGTGTTTTCCCCTTAGATTTTGACCCCTGATGTTGGAGCTTCCATCGCCTCAGGAAAGACCAAGGCTCAATTTTGCAAACCACGGACCAAAGTCAAGAAGCACTGATCGTTCTTAGCCAGAAGTCATTCTTCTGAGAATTTCACCACCAACATTAGCTCCTCTTGGGAATGTTAACGGGTCACGCAATTATTGCACTGAGAGTAAGGGTGTCCGTTTAGTAAGGGTATATATTGTAGTCAGGTGTTTTGTTCCCACCCCTGGAAGGTCCCACCAGAAATCCCCGAGGAAAGTCTGGTTAGAGGAGGAACTTAGAAGACTAGGTTCATCTCCTTACATGAATAATTAATTCAACTACCCTGATGTAGCCCTCTTCACCTTTGGCATCAGTTTAAGCTGTGAGCCATGCAAGTACTTTTGGGGCAGAGGAGAGGAAGAAGGACATCAAAGATGTCCATAAAGCAAGCCAACATTGAACTTTTGTATTACAAATAGAAGATATTTTGTTCTTGTAAACATTTAAATGCCCATGAATGTCAACTGGAATGTCAACAGGCTCCCACCAGTCTGTATAGGACGAACGAGGAAGAGGAGGACTTAACATAAACATCAATGCTGCTACCTAAGCCCACAACTTACCCTCTATGTGTCAGTACCTTCTAGGTTGGACCCTCATGGTCCCTGACCTTTGGCCTGACTTCTCATGATGGAACATCTACTGTCTGTCTTGCTTATCCGTTATTAAGATCAAAGCTAACTCGCAGGTCTCCTTCCCATGGTTGGACAAATTTCAAATCCTTTTTTAGGAGTTAAATGGAACATATGGTCATACAGGATCTAGTATTCAAGGCAAATTAGCTTTTAAGAGACTTAGTGCAGTATTGTATTTGAAGAAATCTAAATATTCCTCTTGGGGAATGTTCTATACTGGTCACACAACTGTTGCACTGAGAGTAAGGGTGTCCGTTTAGTAAGGGAATATACTGTAGTCAGGTTGTTTTGTTTTCACCACTGGAAGGTCCCACCAGAAATCACTGGAGGAAAGTCTGGGTTAGACAAAAAACAGCTGGTTTAGATGGAGAAACAAACTTATAAGGCCAAATCTGTGCCGTATCTTGAGAGGATTTGGCAGAAATCCCTAGAGGAAAGTCTGGGTTAGACAAACCCTGAAAGAATGTGACAATATTGGTGTGCCCTTATTTATAGAGGGAAGCGTTTAGAACATAAGGGGGGGATGAAGCCCGTTTAGGGATGAAATGGGGTTATGCAAGGCCCCTTTCCCCGTAAGGTGCAGCCCTTTTAGCCTCCCCCACCCCATTCCCAGCTAGCCCCCAGGTAAGAACAATGGAAAGGGGGAAAAAAAGTGGGCGGGTTGGGGGTGGAAACAGAGGAGGAGCATTGAGCAGGGCAGGGGTTTTAAGAGATGTGGGTTTGTGAAGAGTTCATACGTATTTGTTTTTTGTTTCCCACCCTCCCTCTCTAGGTAAGACGGATCCAGTCGAGAAAAAAGGTGCTCCAGGGTTGTTACGACCGATCGCCTGGATGGGGTCAGGCAGACTTTCATGTGGGGCCACACAAGCGGGGGGTTTCAGGCCGGATGCTTCCTCTATAGTTACGCCCAGTGGCATAACTACCGGGGGAGCAGGGGGTGCGATTGTACCAGGACCCGCACCCCCGCAGGCCCCCCCGGCAGATCGCGCCCTGCTGCAGCCGACTGTAGTCGGCTGGTGCCGAAGAGAAAATCGGCAGATGTAGTTGTTTACCAGTTGCTTTCGAGTCGTTTCAAGGCTAGCAGAGGAAGAAGAAGGAGCTTCCTCCCGATTTCTTTTTCTGTATAGTGTGAAATTGATTCAAATTTTTTTCCCTTTTTTTTTTTTTTAACTTCTTTTTTCTAATGATGTTTGAAAAAACTCCAAACTTTTTTTTAGACCCATTTTTGCAGATTTAATATATATCCTGTCCCTGTCGGCTTCTTTTTAGGAAACCAACGCATTAAAATAGGATATGTTATAGTAGGAATTCTGATATGGAAGCGTTACAGGATCTGGAAGAAAAACCGCCCGTCCCACTGAAAAGACAGAGGATGAACCGAAGAACAAAAAAAGTCTCCAAAAACAGTAAGGCTCCCGTGTTCTCTGCTTAAAGGGGTAGAACATTTCAATTGTTTGTATTGAAGAATATAATTTTATTGTTACTGTTCCTTTTTATTATTTATCAATTCATGTTTAATTTGCATTTGCAAATTAAGATTCGCATTTGGTTCTGCCCGGCAGAAGGATTCGGCTGAATCCAAATCCTGCTGAAAAAGGCCGAACCCGGGCCGAATCCCAATCGAATCCTGGATTCAGTGCATCCCTACTTAAAATAGACTTGGTTTATTATGGAGCAAAAATGTAAACTTTTAAATACAATAATGGAACATGAACCGTAACACGCTTCTTCCTCTCTGTTCCTGCAGGTTCCACATGAAGACTTTTGAGAAAATCGAGTCCCTGAATGTGGTAAGTTTTATATATATTTATTTACACTTTATTCTTTGTCACTGGATGATTGTACATGGGAAATTTGGGCATGCATGGGTATGTATGTGTCTAAATCTCTAACCTCTGCCTTTTCAATTTTTTTCAATGGCAGATTGTTGAGAACATATGGCATCTTCTTTCCAAATACGTGGAAACGATGATTCGAGAGAGGATTCAGCCTGACATACGCGCCAAAAGCAATTATCTTGCCTCGTTCCGTTTCATCAATATCGATTTTGGCACGAAGGTAATGATCTCTTTCTGTACTTGGGTTATTCCTCTTCTTGTAAATAGATTTCTTGTAACACCCCAATCTTTATGCTCAGCCCCCACATAAAGTCTTGGAAAACTCATGCGGATCCAGAAAAAAAGCAAATAATGTTGGATCTCGATATCAGGTACATTTCAACCCCATCTTTTTCTATTTCCTTTGCCCACTCTGAAATGTCCCTTCCTTACATAATTGTCTTTTGCTCCTTTTTTCAGTTATAATGCCGACATAAAGGTGGATGCTGGTTTTACGGAAAAACCCCCATAGCCGGCATCAAATCTATAAAGGTGAGCCTTACCAGTCTTATATCGCGTACGTTAGCTGCTTCCTTTGCATTTATTACATATATAAACATTACTTTCTCTTTTGCAGCTGGAGGGAATCTTGCGGGTAATTTTGGCACCGCTGATGGAGGACTCACCCATATTTGGAGCACTGACCGTTTATTTCCCTCATCGTCCGGTAAGTTAAGATTTGGAGCTGGTAAGATGAAGGTAGAATTCATTTGTAGTTAGGAAACCGTAGATATTTCTAGTTCTGTAGTTTGAACTCTTCAATGTGACTGTTGCATTTATTGCAGGTATTGGAACTACAATGGACCGGATTTGCCCACCTACTGAATATTCCTGGACTTCAGTAAGTTGACTTATATGTATTCATACTCTGCCCTTCCTTCCCAGCTATTGCTTTTGTCTTTAATCAAAAACGTTATTGCGCTTTATTCCTCTCCCAATTCTCTACCTGCTCTATCTAGCTTATTTTTGTACATTGGAAATAACATACATATTTCCTTCTCCCGTCTCCTTCAGAACGCTGTCGGAAAGAGAGCTTGTGAACCAAATCGGACAGATCATCGTTTGCGCCGCAGCATTTCAGCCATCCCCTTGCAGCCAGATTTGATTTGGCTAAGCTGCAGTTTTTAGAACCCTGGGTAAGGCCTAGTTTGTATTTTATAGCCTTCCTGCTTCCCTGTAGAGAGTCAAAGAGTGAAAGTTTAATTTGAAAACTAAGAGAGTCTACGTTGAAGCTCTTTTCTCTATACATTACCTTTTTCACTTTATTTTAGAATGCGCTTCGTATCCGAGTCATAGAAGCCAAAAACCTTGTTGCCAAGGAAATTTTAACCAAATCGTCGAACCCTTATGTTGTGATATGCGGAGGAGAACAACAGCAAAGACAAGGGTGATACACAAGAACTTGAATCCAAAGTGGAATGAGACCTTTGAGGTATCGCATCACATACCCAGATATTTATCTGTACAGTAAATTCAGTAGATTGCATCTTAGATATTATAACCACATTTCTCGTTTTATCCTTAGATATTATATTCTGACCTCCCAGACCAGGAGATAGAATTTAATCTCATGTCTGACAAAGGCGTTAAGATAAACCAGCAATTGGGCAGGTGAGTATGTCCATATGTGACCCTATAATAACAATAAGCAGCTGTAGAATCTGTAGATACAGTTTCTAACTATTTTTCCTTTCCCATATCTAGTTGCAGAATTAGAATTAAAGAGGTGCCAGAGAGAGGATTCATAGACAAGGTAAGTGTAGCCAGTCATGTTGATATATAATGATAATAATAGTAATACTAATAATACAAAGCTTTCTGAGGCATCTGACTATGTTTTTTTACTTTACTATTTTAGTGGATAGATTTGGAGAACGTAAAAGTCTGGCCAGCTTCATATCAAGGTGACACGTCTCAGGCTACTTTCAGACCCAACCCAACTGGAAGAGGTAAAGTCTCTGTTCCTTTACGCTGGCTGCCGTGGAAATACGTTGGAATGTTTTTGTTGGTGCATCAAATTTTTTTTTGGTTTTCCAGGTGCTGGAAAGTAACGAACAATCTCGGCCAAAAAGAGATAATGAGATTGCTTCAGCCGTTCTGTACACCTATATTGAAAAAGGAAGGGGTCTGCCTGTTCTACAAGTGAGTCAGATTAAAAGTCCCTCTAACTGCCATTCCTGTCCCTACTGCCTGTATTATCTTAATTTGAGGTCCTTTTTAATCTCGAGTATTTAAGATATAATAGGTGTAAAATATCTCCAACACCAAGTTGAAAGTTTCCCTTTTTCCCATTTATACACCATTATTGATCGACATCTTTTCTTGTCCAACAGATAAAAGAAGGACAATTCTGAAAGCGTTAGCTGTCGTGCAGTTTGGCGTTGAAGACAATGTAAAGAAGTTTGGAGTAAGTATTAGAATAACTGTCCAAATATGTGTTACTTATGGAGGAAGGGGAGGCGCTGATTGACACTTCCTTGTACCCTGTGAAAATATCTGTTTCATTAAATGGCCGTGCCAGATTCCATTCTGAATACATCTTATTTCTATTAACAGAGCAGAATAAATAACGGAGAAGCAGAGTGGAAAAAAGGTTCCAGTTCTTGATAAGGAACCCACTTAATGAGGAACTGAAGCTTAAGGTGAGTACAAATGGGCTTTTCTTACGGCTGCTGTTGTACCCATGTAGGGTGCTGTGTTGTGTTTCTTTGCTTTCTGACCCCATTATGACCGGTATTTTCACAGGTTCACAATGAACACAATAAGCCCATCGGAAGTATTACGTGCGCCTATCTCGCCTTCTGGCTGCTTCGGAAATGACCTTGCAGGACTGGCTGCCCCTGGAATCAACTGAACAGAATAGTGAAATCCGGGTGAAATTACAATTGAGGGTAAAGTGGCATACACTCTATTGTGTTTAATATCATCTGTGCTAGAATATTTTCAGCTTTAAAAGACACTGGCATAAACAGTAACAGGGGGAGGCAGGCCCGGGTACAGACTGTAGCCCCCATCAGGAAGCGTTTTTTTCCAACGTTTTTTCGCCGGCACAAACTGCAGGCGGCTCACAGAGCGGGCCCTGCTAGAATTGCACCCACTACTCCCCGGTAGTTCAGTCAATGGCCATTAAAGAAATGGTCTCTCATGTTGTATATTGATCCAGTGTTATGTGTTTTCCCCTTAGATTTTGACCCCTGATGTTGGAGCTCCATCGCCCCAAGGAAAGACCAAGGCTCAATATATCAAACCACGGACCAAAGCAAAAGAAGCTGAGCGTTCATTTTACAATCATTAGGTGACTGGCCAGTCTACCAACTCATAGACACAATCCACACAATCTATTTGATGAATTAGAGCCAACAGAAATTCCAAATAAAGAATTTATTCCTGATTCAAATGATATTGTTTACCCGTTATTAAGATCAAAGCTAACGCGCAGGTCTCCCTCCCACGGTTGGACAAATCTCAAGTCCTTTATAGGAGTTAAATGGAACATGGAACATACAGGATCTAGGATAAGGTGCAGCCCTTTTAGCCTCCTCCACCCTTCCCAGCTAGCCCCCCAGGTAAGAACAATGGAAAGCGGGAAAAAAGAGGGGCCGTCGTCGGGGGTGCGAAAAACAGAGGAGGAGCGTTGAGCAGGGCAGGGGTTTTAAGAGGATGTGGTTGTGAAGAGTTCATACATATTTGTTTTTTGTTCCCACCCTCCCTCTCTAGGTAAGACGATATCCAGTCGAGAAAAAGGTGCTCCAGGGTGTATGACCGATCGCCTGGATGGGTCAGAAGAATTTTCTCATAGCACTTAAATTGGCTGAAAAAGTGCTAGAGTTTTCGCGTTCCTCTGGGGGGGAGTGTACACACTTATCTGTTTGCTTGTCAACCAAAGATTTTTTGCTCATTTGAAGAGAGGGAGTCAGAGGCTCAGACATAAGAGCATCAGTGCAGCTACTAAGTAACATAAAATGAAGGTGTTGCAGATTAACAGTGCAGGCCCTACCATTGAGTGAGTCACAAGTGCACTTGCCAAGAACTAGGGGGACACTTTCTCTCACTCGACAGTGCAGCATCAGGTC
>NC_054383.1:93339008-93447188 GCF_017654675.1 Xenopus laevis
TTAGTTGTTTCTAGGAGGGGCTGAGTGAGCAACAAGATCAGTAGCCATAGCCGCCGGCCAGCACTGTTAGTTATTTTAGCTTAGGCAAGGGACATCGCGCCCAGTCTTGGGAAAATTACTCGGCGTGGCAGCCAAATTGTGACGTACCCGAAGAACGACAGAGAGTCGGGCACAGCGGTATTCGGCGTTGAAATCAAGTGGATTAGGACAAACTGGCCACTTGCCCTTCCAGCATCTCTGTGAGGGACAGTTTAGGCACAGCAGACTGGAGCCTGTGTTTTTGGCAGAGGTGGGAATCGAACCCACAAACCTTTGGACGCAGGGTATCAACCCATAGCCGCGCGCTCTACCCACTGAGCTATTCAAGCAGGCTCTTAATAGGACTCGGCCTCAGGTTGGTATTGACTTTAATTAGGCAGAAGATTGACTTCCAGCCTGCCGGTCAATGCAGAGGCACAACAAGGACAATGGGTTATTACATCATCCAGAATACCAACAGCATAAGGTCTTAGTTTCCTGTAGGTGTAATAGTTAAAACGCACACGTTACTGCTCCGTGGGGTCTGAGTTCAAAACGCCGGGTGCGGTGACCTTTTCAGGTTTCTTTATGGCTGTACAGAACTATTTATTCTATGCAGATCTGCAATCTGCAATCAAGAGCGTACTCTACTTTCTTTCGGCAGAATCGCACCAAAGCTGCACTCGCTAGTCAGCGTCTCAAATGCCTGTTTTTGTTAAGCTTGGCACAGAACACTGTCCTCATTAATCAATTTGCCAAGGTCAACTTCAGGCTGATGCTAGGCAAACCCCAAAAAGAGTTCTGTATGGGGAAAAAAATACCCAAGTTGATGCAAAGGGCAAGGTGCTAGATGGGAAAGCCCTGGCCTGAAGTAGAAGTACATAGCGGCGTAGCTTAGAAGGACAGCCCCAGTTGGAAAAAGGGGCAGCCAAATGGAAGGCGGATGATGGACTACTGGCACTTGCCCTTCCATCACTCTCGTGAGACGTTTAGGCACAGCAGACTGGAGCTGTGTTTTTGGCAGAGGTGGGAATCGAACCCACAACCTTTTGGACCAGGTTATCAACCATAGCCGCGCGCTCTACCAACTGAGCTATTCAAGCAGGCTCTTTTAGGACTGGGCCTCAGGTTGGTATTGACTTTATTAGGCAGAAGATTGACTTCCAGCCCTGCCGGTCAATGCAGAGGCACAAGAGGACAATGGGTTATTACAGTCATCCAGAACCAATAGCATAAGGTCTAGTTTCCTGTGGTGTAATGGTTAAAACGCAAGTTTCTGACCGTGGGGTCTTGAGTTCAAAACCCGGGTGGGTGACTTTTCAGGTTTCTTTATGGCTGTACAGAACTATTTATTCTATGCAGATCTGCAATCTGCAATCAAGAGCGTACTCTACTTTCTTTTCGGCAGAATCGCACCAAAGCTGCACTCGCTAGTCAGCTTCTCAAATGCCTGTTTTTGTTAAGCTTGGCACAGAACACTGTCCTCATTAATCAATTTGCCAAGGTCAACTTCAGGCTGATGCTAGGCAAACCCCAAAAAGAGTTCTGTATGGGGAAAAAATACCCAAGTTGATGCAAAGGGCAAGGTGCTAGATGGGAAAGCCCTGGCCTGAAGTAGAAGTACATAGCGGCGTAGCTTAGAAGGACAGCCCCAGTTGGAAAAAGGGGCAGCCAAATGGAAGGCGGATGATGGACTACTGGCACTTGCCCTTCCATCACTCTCGTGAGACGGTTTAGGCACAGCAGACTGGAGCTGTGTTTTTGGCAGAGGTGGGAATCGAACCCACAACCTTTTGGACCAGGTTATCAACCATAGCCGCGCGCTCTACCAACTGAGCTATTCAAGCAGGCTCTTATAGGACTGGGCCTCAGGTTGGTATTGACTTTATTAGGCAGAAGATTGACTTCCAGCCCTGCCGGTCAATGCAGAGGCACAAGAGGACAATGGGTTATTACAGTCATCCAGAACCAATAGCATAAGGTCTAGTTTCCTGTGGTGTAATGGTTAAAACGCAAGTTTCTGACCGTGGGGTCTTGAGTTCAAAACCCGGGTGGGTGACTTTTCAGGTTTCTTTATGGCTGTACAGAACTATTTATTCTATGCAGATCTGCAATCTGCAATCAAGAGCGTACTCTACTTTCTTTTCGGCAGAATCGCACCAAAGCTGCACTCGCTAGTCAGCTTCTCAAATGCCTGTTTTTGTTAAGCTTGGCACAGAACACTGTCCTCCTTAATCAATTTGCCAAGGTCAACTTCAGGCTGATGCTAGGCAAACCCCAAAAAGAGTTCTGTATGGGGAAAAAATACCCAAGTTGATGCAAAGGGCAAGGTGCTAGATGGGAAAGCCCTGGCCTGAAGTAGAAGTACATAGCGGCGTAGCTTAGAAGGACAGCCCCAGTTGGAAAAAGGGGCAGCCAAATGGAAGGCGGATGATGGACTACTGGCACTTGCCCTTCCATCACTCTCGTGAGACGGTTTAGGCACAGCAGACTGGAGCTGTGTTTTTGGCAGAGGTGGGAATCGAACCCACAACCTTTTGGACCAGGTTATCAACCATAGCCGCGCGCTCTACCAACTGAGCTATTCAAGCAGGCTCTTATAGGACTGGGCCTCAGGTTGGTATTGACTTTATTAGGCAGAAGATTGACTTCCAGCCCTGCCGGTCAATGCAGAGGAACAAGAGGACAATGGGTTATTACAGTCATCCAGAACCAATAGCATAAGGTCTAGTTTCCTGTGGTGTAATGGTTAAAACGCAAGTTTCTGACCGTGGGGTCTTGAGTTCAAAACCCGGGTGGGTGACTTTTCAGGTTTCTTTATGGCTGTACAGAACTATTTATTCTATGCAGATCTGCAATCTGCAATCAAGAGCGTACTCTACTTTCTTTTCGGCAGAATCGCACCAAAGCTGCACTCGCTAGTCAGCTTCTCAAATGCCTGTTTTTGTTAAGCTTGGCACAGAACACTGTCCTCCTTAATCAATTTGCCAAGGTCAACTTCAGGCTGATGCTAGGCAAACCCCAAAAAGAGTTCTGTATGGGGAAAAAATACCCAAGTTGATGCAAAGGGCAAGGTGCTAGATGGGAAAGCCCTGGCCTGAAGTAGAAGTACATAGCGGCGTAGCTTAGAAGGACAGCCCCAGTTGGAAAAAGGGGCAGCCAAATGGAAGGCGGATGATGGACTACTGGCACTTGCCCTTCCATCACTCTCGTGAGACGGTTTAGGCACAGCAGACTGGAGCTGTGTTTTTGGCAGAGGTGGGAATCGAACCCACAACCTTTTGGACCAGGTTATCAACCATAGCCGCGCGCTCTACCAACTGAGCTATTCAAGCAGGCTCTTATAGGACTGGGCCTCAGGTTGGTATTGACTTTATTAGGCAGAAGATTGACTTCCAGCCCTGCCGGTCAATGCAGAGGCACAAGAGGACAATGGGTTATTACAGTCATCCAGAACCAACAGCATAAGGTCTAGTTTCCTGTGGTGTAATGGTTAAAACGCAAGTTTCTGACCGTGGGGTCTTGAGTTCAAAACCCGGGTGGGTGACTTTTCAGGTTTCTTTATGGCTGTACAGAACTATTTATTCTATGCAGATCTGCAATCTGCAATCAAGAGCGTACTCTACTTTCTTTTCGGCAGAATCGCACCAAAGCTGCACTCGCTAGTCAGCTTCTCAAATGCCTGTTTTTGTTAAGCTTGGCACAGAACACTGTCCTCATTAATCAATTTGCCAAGGTCAACTTCAGGCTGATGCTAGGCAAACCCCAAAAAGAGTTCTGTATGGGGAAAAAATACCCAAGTTGATGCAAAGGGCAAGGTGCTAGATGGGAAAGCCCTGGCCTGAAGTAGAAGTACATAGCGGCGTAGCTTAGAAGGACAGCCCCAGTTGGAAAAAGGGGCAGCCAAATGGAAGGCGGATGATGGACTACTGGCACTTGCCCTTCCATCACTCTCGTGAGACGGTTTAGGCACAGCAGACTGGAGCTGTGTTTTTGGCAGAGGTGGGAATCGAACCCACAACCTTTTGGACCAGGTTATCAACCATAGCCGCGCGCTCTACCAACTGAGCTATTCAAGCAGGCTCTTATAGGACTGGGCCTCAGGTTGGTATTGACTTTATTAGGCAGAAGATTGACTTCCAGCCCTGCCGGTCAATGCAGAGGCACAAGAGGACAATGGGTTATTACAGTCATCCAGAACCAATAGCATAAGGTCTAGTTTCCTGTGGTGTAATGGTTAAAACGCAAGTTTCTGACCGTGGGGTCTTGAGTTCAAAACCCGGGTGGGTGACTTTTCAGGTTTCTTTATGGCTGTACAGAACTATTTATTCTATGCAGATCTGCAATCTGCAATCAAGAGCGTACTCTACTTTCTTTTCGGCAGAATCGCACCAAAGCTGCACTCGCTAGTCAGCGTCTCAAATGCCTGTTTTTGTTAAGCTTGGCACAGAACACTGTCCTCATTAATCAATTTGCCAAGGTCAACTTCAGGCTGATGCTAGGCAAACCCCAAAAAGAGTTCTGTATGGGGAAAAAATACCCAAGTTGATGCAAAGGGCAAGGTGCTAGATGGGAAAGCCCTGGCCTGAAGTAGAAGTACATAGCGGCGTAGCTTAGAAGGACAGCCCCAGTTGGAAAAAGGGGCAGCCAAATGGAAGGCGGATGATAGACTACTGGCACTTGCCCTTCCATCACTCTCGTGAGACAGTTTAGGCACAGCAGACTGGAGCTGCGTTTTTGGCAGAGGTGGGAATCGAACCCACAACCTTTTGGACCAGGTTATCAACCATAGCCGCGCGCTCTACCAACTGAGCTATTCAAGCAGGCTCTTTTAGGACTGGGCCTCAGGTTGGTATTGACTTTATTAGGCAGAAGATTGACTTCCAGCCCTGCCGGTCAATGCAGAGGAACAAGAGGACAATGGGTTATTACAGTCATCCAGAACCAATAGCATAAGGTCTAGTTTCCTGTGGTGTAATGGTTAAAACGCAAGTTTCTGACCGTGGGGTCTTGAGTTCAAAACCCGGGTGGGTGACTTTTCAGGTTTCTTTATGGCTGTACAGAACTATTTATTCTATGCAGATCTGCAATCTGCAATCAAGAGCGTACTCTACTTTCTTTTCGGCAGAATCGCACCAAAGCTGCACTCGCTAGTCAGCTTCTCAAATGCCTGTTTTTGTTAAGCTTGGCACAGAACACTGTCCTCATTAATCAATTTGCCAAGGTCAACTTCAGGCTGATGCTAGGCAAACCCCAAAAAGAGTTCTGTATGGGGAAAAAATACCCAAGTTGATGCAAAGGGCAAGGTGCTAGATGGGAAAGCCCTGGCCTGAAGTAGAAGTACATAGCGGCGTAGCTTAGAAGGACAGCCCCAGTTGGAAAAAGGGGCAGCCAAATGGAAGGCGGATGATGGACTACTGGCACTTGCCCTTCCATCACTCTCGTGAGACGGTTTAGGCACAGCAGACTGGAGCTGTGTTTTTGGCAGAGGTGGGAATCGAACCCACAACCTTTTGGACCAGGTTATCAACCATAGCCGCGCGCTCTACCAACTGAGCTATTCAAGCAGGCTCTTATAGGACTGGGCCTCAGGTTGGTATTGACTTTATTAGGCAGAAGATTGACTTCCAGCCCTGCCGGTCAATGCAGAGGCACAAGAGGACAATGGGTTATTACAGTCATCCAGAACCAACAGCATAAGGTCTAGTTTCCTGTGGTGTAATGGTTAAAACGCAAGTTTCTGACCGTGGGGTCTTGAGTTCAAAACCCGGGTGGGTGACTTTTCAGGTTTCTTTATGGCTGTACAGAACTATTTATTCTATGCAGATCTGCAATCTGCAATCAAGAGCGTACTCTACTTTCTTTTCGGCAGAATCGCACCAAAGCTGCACTCGCTAGTCAGCGTCTCAAATGCCTGTTTTTGTTAAGCTTGGCACAGAACACTGTCCTCATTAATCAATTTGCCAAGGTCAACTTCAGGCTGATGCTAGGCAAACCCCAAAAAGAGTTCTGTATGGGGAAAAAATACCCAAGTTGATGCAAAGGGCAAGGTGCTAGATGGGAAAGCCCTGGCCTGAAGTAGAAGTACATAGCGGCGTAGCTTAGAAGGACAGCCCCAGTTGGAAAAAGGGGCAGCCAAATGGAAGGCGGATGATAGACTACTGGCACTTGCCCTTCCATCACTCTCGTGAGACAGTTTAGGCACAGCAGACTGGAGCTGCGTTTTTGGCAGAGGTGGGAATCGAACCCACAACCTTTTGGACCAGGTTATCAACCATAGCCGCGCGCTCTACCAACTGAGCTATTCAAGCAGGCTCTTTTAGGACTGGGCCTCAGGTTGGTATTGACTTTATTAGGCAGAAGATTGACTTCCAGCCCTGCCGGTCAATGCAGAGGAACAAGAGGACAATGGGTTATTACAGTCATCCAGAACCAATAGCATAAGGTCTAGTTTCCTGTGGTGTAATGGTTAAAACGCAAGTTTCTGACCGTGGGGTCTTGAGTTCAAAACCCGGGTGGGTGACTTTTCAGGTTTCTTTATGGCTGTACAGAACTATTTATTCTATGCAGATCTGCAATCTGCAATCAAGAGCGTACTCTACTTTCTTTTCGGCAGAATCGCACCAAAGCTGCACTCGCTAGTCAGCTTCTCAAATGCCTGTTTTTGTTAAGCTTGGCACAGAACACTGTCCTCCTTAATCAATTTGCCAAGGTCAACTTCAGGCTGATGCTAGGCAAACCCCAAAAAGAGTTCTGTATGGGGAAAAAATACCCAAGTTGATGCAAAGGGCAAGGTGCTAGATGGGAAAGCCCTGGCCTGAAGTAGAAGTACATAGCGGCGTAGCTTAGAAGGACAGCCCCAGTTGGAAAAAGGGGCAGCCAAATGGAAGGCGGATGATGGACTACTGGCACTTGCCCTTCCATCACTCTCGTGAGACGGTTTAGGCACAGCAGACTGGAGCTGTGTTTTTGGCAGAGGTGGGAATCGAACCCACAACCTTTTGGACCAGGTTATCAACCATAGCCGCGCGCTCTACCAACTGAGCTATTCAAGCAGGCTCTTTTAGGACTGGGCCTCAGGTTGGTATTGACTTTATTAGGCAGAAGATTGACTTCCAGCCCTGCCGGTCAATGCAGAGGAACAAGAGGACAATGGGTTATTACAGTCATCCAGAACCAATAGCATAAGGTCTAGTTTCCTGTGGTGTAATGGTTAAAACGCAAGTTTCTGACCGTGGGGTCTTGAGTTCAAAACCCGGGTGGGTGACTTTTCAGGTTTCTTTATGGCTGTACAGAACTATTTATTCTATGCAGATCTGCAATCTGCAATCAAGAGCGTACTCTACTTTCTTTTCGGCAGAATCGCACCAAAGCTGCACTCGCTAGTCAGCTTCTCAAATGCCTGTTTTTGTTAAGCTTGGCACAGAACACTGTCCTCATTAATCAATTTGCCAAGGTCAACTTCAGGCTGATGCTAGGCAAACCCCAAAAAGAGTTCTGTATGGGGAAAAAATACCCAAGTTGATGCAAAGGGCAAGGTGCTAGATGGGAAAGCCCTGGCCTGAAGTAGAAGTACATAGCGGCGTAGCTTAGAAGGACAGCCCCAGTTGGAAAAAGGGGCAGCCAAATGGAAGGCGGATGATGGACTACTGGCACTTGCCCTTCCATCACTCTCGTGAGACGGTTTAGGCACAGCAGACTGGAGCTGTGTTTTTGGCAGAGGTGGGAATCGAACCCACAACCTTTTGGACCAGGTTATCAACCATAGCCGCGCGCTCTACCAACTGAGCTATTCAAGCAGGCTCTTATAGGACTGGGCCTCAGGTTGGTATTGACTTTATTAGGCAGAAGATTGACTTCCAGCCCTGCCGGTCAATGCAGAGGCACAAGAGGACAATGGGTTATTACAGTCATCCAGAACCAACAGCATAAGGTCTAGTTTCCTGTGGTGTAATGGTTAAAACGCAAGTTTCTGACCGTGGGGTCTTGAGTTCAAAACCCGGGTGGGTGACTTTTCAGGTTTCTTTATGGCTGTACAGAACTATTTATTCTATGCAGATCTGCAATCTGCAATCAAGAGCGTACTCTACTTTCTTTTCGGCAGAATCGCACCAAAGCTGCACTCGCTAGTCAGCGTCTCAAATGCCTGTTTTTGTTAAGCTTGGCACAGAACACTGTCCTCATTAATCAATTTGCCAAGGTCAACTTCAGGCTGATGCTAGGCAAACCCCAAAAAGAGTTCTGTATGGGGAAAAAATACCCAAGTTGATGCAAAGGGCAAGGTGCTAGATGGGAAAGCCCTGGCCTGAAGTAGAAGTACATAGCGGCGTAGCTTAGAAGGACAGCCCCAGTTGGAAAAAGGGGCAGCCAAATGGAAGGCGGATGATAGACTACTGGCACTTGCCCTTCCATCACTCTCGTGAGACAGTTTAGGCACAGCAGACTGGAGCTGCGTTTTTGGCAGAGGTGGGAATCGAACCCACAACCTTTTGGACCAGGTTATCAACCATAGCCGCGCGCTCTACCAACTGAGCTATTCAAGCAGGCTCTTTTAGGACTGGGCCTCAGGTTGGTATTGACTTTATTAGGCAGAAGATTGACTTCCAGCCCTGCCGGTCAATGCAGAGGAACAAGAGGACAATGGGTTATTACAGTCATCCAGAACCAATAGCATAAGGTCTAGTTTCCTGTGGTGTAATGGTTAAAACGCAAGTTTCTGACCGTGGGGTCTTGAGTTCAAAACCCGGGTGGGTGACTTTTCAGGTTTCTTTATGGCTGTACAGAACTATTTATTCTATGCAGATCTGCAATCTGCAATCAAGAGCGTACTCTACTTTCTTTTCGGCAGAATCGCACCAAAGCTGCACTCGCTAGTCAGCTTCTCAAATGCCTGTTTTTGTTAAGCTTGGCACAGAACACTGTCCTCCTTAATCAATTTGCCAAGGTCAACTTCAGGCTGATGCTAGGCAAACCCCAAAAAGAGTTCTGTATGGGGAAAAAATACCCAAGTTGATGCAAAGGGCAAGGTGCTAGATGGGAAAGCCCTGGCCTGAAGTAGAAGTACATAGCGGCGTAGCTTAGAAGGACAGCCCCAGTTGGAAAAAGGGGCAGCCAAATGGAAGGCGGATGATGGACTACTGGCACTTGCCCTTCCATCACTCTCGTGAGACGGTTTAGGCACAGCAGACTGGAGCTGTGTTTTTGGCAGAGGTGGGAATCGAACCCACAACCTTTTGGACCAGGTTATCAACCATAGCCGCGCGCTCTACCAACTGAGCTATTCAAGCAGGCTCTTATAGGACTGGGCCTCAGGTTGGTATTGACTTTATTAGGCAGAAGATTGACTTCCAGCCCTGCCGGTCAATGCAGAGGCACAAGAGGACAATGGGTTATTACAGTCATCCAGAACCAATAGCATAAGGTCTAGTTTCCTGTGGTGTAATGGTTAAAACGCAAGTTTCTGACCGTGGGGTCTTGAGTTCAAAACCCGGGTGGGTGACTTTTCAGGTTTCTTTATGGCTGTACAGAACTATTTATTCTATGCAGATCTGCAATCTGCAATCAAGAGCGTACTCTACTTTCTTTTCGGCAGAATCGCACCAAAGCTGCACTCGCTAGTCAGCTTCTCAAATGCCTGTTTTTGTTAAGCTTGGCACAGAACACTGTCCTCCTTAATCAATTTGCCAAGGTCAACTTCAGGCTGATGCTAGGCAAACCCCAAAAAGAGTTCTGTATGGGGAAAAAATACCCAAGTTGATGCAAAGGGCAAGGTGCTAGATGGGAAAGCCCTGGCCTGAAGTAGAAGTACATAGCGGCGTAGCTTAGAAGGACAGCCCCAGTTGGAAAAAGGGGCAGCCAAATGGAAGGCGGATGATGGACTACTGGCACTTGCCCTTCCATCACTCTCGTGAGACGGTTTAGGCACAGCAGACTGGAGCTGTGTTTTTGGCAGAGGTGGGAATCGAACCCACAACCTTTTGGACCAGGTTATCAACCATAGCCGCGCGCTCTACCAACTGAGCTATTCAAGCAGGCTCTTATAGGACTGGGCCTCAGGTTGGTATTGACTTTATTAGGCAGAAGATTGACTTCCAGCCCTGCCGGTCAATGCAGAGGCACAAGAGGACAATGGGTTATTACAGTCATCCAGAACCAATAGCATAAGGTCTAGTTTCCTGTGGTGTAATGGTTAAAACGCAAGTTTCTGACCGTGGGGTCTTGAGTTCAAAACCCGGGTGGGTGACTTTTCAGGTTTCTTTATGGCTGTACAGAACTATTTATTCTATGCAGATCTGCAATCTGCAATCAAGAGCGTACTCTACTTTCTTTTCGGCAGAATCGCACCAAAGCTGCACTCGCTAGTCAGCTTCTCAAATGCCTGTTTTTGTTAAGCTTGGCACAGAACACTGTCCTCATTAATCAATTTGCCAAGGTCAACTTCAGGCTGATGCTAGGCAAACCCCAAAAAGAGTTCTGTATGGGGAAAAAATACCCAAGTTGATGCAAAGGGCAAGGTGCTAGATGGGAAAGCCCTGGCCTGAAGTAGAAGTACATAGCGGCGTAGCTTAGAAGGACAGCCCCAGTTGGAAAAAGGGGCAGCCAAATGGAAGGCGGATGATGGACTACTGGCACTTGCCCTTCCATCACTCTCGTGAGACGGTTTAGGCACAGCAGACTGGAGCTGTGTTTTTGGCAGAGGTGGGAATCGAACCCACAACCTTTTGGACCAGGTTATCAACCATAGCCGCGCGCTCTACCAACTGAGCTATTCAAGCAGGCTCTTATAGGACTGGGCCTCAGGTTGGTATTGACTTTATTAGGCAGAAGATTGACTTCCAGCCCTGCCGGTCAATGCAGAGGCACAAGAGGACAATGGGTTATTACAGTCATCCAGAACCAATAGCATAAGGTCTAGTTTCCTGTGGTGTAATGGTTAAAACGCAAGTTTCTGACCGTGGGGTCTTGAGTTCAAAACCCGGGTGGGTGACTTTTCAGGTTTCTTTATGGCTGTACAGAACTATTTATTCTATGCAGATCTGCAATCTGCAATCAAGAGCGTACTCTACTTTCTTTTCGGCAGAATCGCACCAAAGCTGCACTCGCTAGTCAGCGTCTCAAATGCCTGTTTTTGTTAAGCTTGGCACAGAACACTGTCCTCATTAATCAATTTGCCAAGGTCAACTTCAGGCTGATGCTAGGCAAACCCCAAAAAGAGTTCTGTATGGGGAAAAAATACCCAAGTTGATGCAAAGGGCAAGGTGCTAGATGGGAAAGCCCTGGCCTGAAGTAGAAGTACATAGCGGCGTAGCTTAGAAGGACAGCCCCAGTTGGAAAAAGGGGCAGCCAAATGGAAGGCGGATGATGGACTACTGGCACTTGCCCTTCCATCACTCTCGTGAGACAGTTTAGGCACAGCAGACTGGAGCTGTGTTTTTGGCAGAGGTGGGAATCGAACCCACAACCTTTTGGACCAGGTTATCAACCATAGCCGCGCGCTCTACCAACTGAGCTATTCAAGCAGGCTCTTTTAGGACTGGGCCTCAGGTTGGTATTGACTTTATTAGGCAGAAGATTGACTTCCAGCCCTGCCGGTCAATGCAGAGGAACAAGAGGACAATGGGTTATTACAGTCATCCAGAACCAATAGCATAAGGTCTAGTTTCCTGTGGTGTAATGGTTAAAACGCAAGTTTCTGACCGTGGGGTCTTGAGTTCAAAACCCGGGTGGGTGACTTTTCAGGTTTCTTTATGGCTGTACAGAACTATTTATTCTATGCAGATCTGCAATCTGCAATCAAGAGCGTACTCTACTTTCTTTTCGGCAGAATCGCACCAAAGCTGCACTCGCTAGTCAGCTTCTCAAATGCCTGTTTTTGTTAAGCTTGGCACAGAACACTGTCCTCCTTAATCAATTTGCCAAGGTCAACTTCAGGCTGATGCTAGGCAAACCCCAAAAAGAGTTCTGTATGGGGAAAAAATACCCAAGTTGATGCAAAGGGCAAGGTGCTAGATGGGAAAGCCCTGGCCTGAAGTAGAAGTACATAGCGGCGTAGCTTAGAAGGACAGCCCCAGTTGGAAAAAGGGGCAGCCAAATGGAAGGCGGATGATGGACTACTGGCACTTGCCCTTCCATCACTCTCGTGAGACGGTTTAGGCACAGCAGACTGGAGCTGTGTTTTTGGCAGAGGTGGGAATCGAACCCACAACCTTTTGGACCAGGTTATCAACCATAGCCGCGCGCTCTACCAACTGAGCTATTCAAGCAGGCTCTTATAGGACTGGGCCTCAGGTTGGTATTGACTTTATTAGGCAGAAGATTGACTTCCAGCCCTGCCGGTCAATGCAGAGGCACAAGAGGACAATGGGTTATTACAGTCATCCAGAACCAACAGCATAAGGTCTAGTTTCCTGTGGTGTAATGGTTAAAACGCAAGTTTCTGACCGTGGGGTCTTGAGTTCAAAACCCGGGTGGGTGACTTTTCAGGTTTCTTTATGGCTGTACAGAACTATTTATTCTATGCAGATCTGCAATCTGCAATCAAGAGCGTACTCTACTTTCTTTTCGGCAGAATCGCACCAAAGCTGCACTCGCTAGTCAGCGTCTCAAATGCCTGTTTTTGTTAAGCTTGGCACAGAACACTGTCCTCATTAATCAATTTGCCAAGGTCAACTTCAGGCTGATGCTAGGCAAACCCCAAAAAGAGTTCTGTATGGGGAAAAAATACCCAAGTTGATGCAAAGGGCAAGGTGCTAGATGGGAAAGCCCTGGCCTGAAGTAGAAGTACATAGCGGCGTAGCTTAGAAGGACAGCCCCAGTTGGAAAAAGGGGCAGCCAAATGGAAGGCGGATGATAGACTACTGGCACTTGCCCTTCCATCACTCTCGTGAGACAGTTTAGGCACAGCAGACTGGAGCTGCGTTTTTGGCAGAGGTGGGAATCGAACCCACAACCTTTTGGACCAGGTTATCAACCATAGCCGCGCGCTCTACCAACTGAGCTATTCAAGCAGGCTCTTTTAGGACTGGGCCTCAGGTTGGTATTGACTTTATTAGGCAGAAGATTGACTTCCAGCCCTGCCGGTCAATGCAGAGGAACAAGAGGACAATGGGTTATTACAGTCATCCAGAACCAATAGCATAAGGTCTAGTTTCCTGTGGTGTAATGGTTAAAACGCAAGTTTCTGACCGTGGGGTCTTGAGTTCAAAACCCGGGTGGGTGACTTTTCAGGTTTCTTTATGGCTGTACAGAACTATTTATTCTATGCAGATCTGCAATCTGCAATCAAGAGCGTACTCTACTTTCTTTTCGGCAGAATCGCACCAAAGCTGCACTCGCTAGTCAGCTTCTCAAATGCCTGTTTTTGTTAAGCTTGGCACAGAACACTGTCCTCCTTAATCAATTTGCCAAGGTCAACTTCAGGCTGATGCTAGGCAAACCCCAAAAAGAGTTCTGTATGGGGAAAAAATACCCAAGTTGATGCAAAGGGCAAGGTGCTAGATGGGAAAGCCCTGGCCTGAAGTAGAAGTACATAGCGGCGTAGCTTAGAAGGACAGCCCCAGTTGGAAAAAGGGGCAGCCAAATGGAAGGCGGATGATGGACTACTGGCACTTGCCCTTCCATCACTCTCGTGAGACGGTTTAGGCACAGCAGACTGGAGCTGTGTTTTTGGCAGAGGTGGGAATCGAACCCACAACCTTTTGGACCAGGTTATCAACCATAGCCGCGCGCTCTACCAACTGAGCTATTCAAGCAGGCTCTTATAGGACTGGGCCTCAGGTTGGTATTGACTTTATTAGGCAGAAGATTGACTTCCAGCCCTGCCGGTCAATGCAGAGGCACAAGAGGACAATGGGTTATTACAGTCATCCAGAACCAATAGCATAAGGTCTAGTTTCCTGTGGTGTAATGGTTAAAACGCAAGTTTCTGACCGTGGGGTCTTGAGTTCAAAACCCGGGTGGGTGACTTTTCAGGTTTCTTTATGGCTGTACAGAACTATTTATTCTATGCAGATCTGCAATCTGCAATCAAGAGCGTACTCTACTTTCTTTTCGGCAGAATCGCACCAAAGCTGCACTCGCTAGTCAGCTTCTCAAATGCCTGTTTTTGTTAAGCTTGGCACAGAACACTGTCCTCATTAATCAATTTGCCAAGGTCAACTTCAGGCTGATGCTAGGCAAACCCCAAAAAGAGTTCTGTATGGGGAAAAAATACCCAAGTTGATGCAAAGGGCAAGGTGCTAGATGGGAAAGCCCTGGCCTGAAGTAGAAGTACATAGCGGCGTAGCTTAGAAGGACAGCCCCAGTTGGAAAAAGGGGCAGCCAAATGGAAGGCGGATGATGGACTACTGGCACTTGCCCTTCCATCACTCTCGTGAGACGGTTTAGGCACAGCAGACTGGAGCTGTGTTTTTGGCAGAGGTGGGAATCGAACCCACAACCTTTTGGACCAGGTTATCAACCATAGCCGCGCGCTCTACCAACTGAGCTATTCAAGCAGGCTCTTTTAGGACTGGGCCTCAGGTTGGTATTGACTTTATTAGGCAGAAGATTGACTTCCAGCCCTGCCGGTCAATGCAGAGGAACAAGAGGACAATGGGTTATTACAGTCATCCAGAACCAATAGCATAAGGTCTAGTTTCCTGTGGTGTAATGGTTAAAACGCAAGTTTCTGACCGTGGGGTCTTGAGTTCAAAACCCGGGTGGGTGACTTTTCAGGTTTCTTTATGGCTGTACAGAACTATTTATTCTATGCAGATCTGCAATCTGCAATCAAGAGCGTACTCTACTTTCTTTTCGGCAGAATCGCACCAAAGCTGCACTCGCTAGTCAGCTTCTCAAATGCCTGTTTTTGTTAAGCTTGGCACAGAACACTGTCCTCCTTAATCAATTTGCCAAGGTCAACTTCAGGCTGATGCTAGGCAAACCCCAAAAAGAGTTCTGTATGGGGAAAAAATACCCAAGTTGATGCAAAGGGCAAGGTGCTAGATGGGAAAGCCCTGGCCTGAAGTAGAAGTACATAGCGGCGTAGCTTAGAAGGACAGCCCCAGTTGGAAAAAGGGGCAGCCAAATGGAAGGCGGATGATGGACTACTGGCACTTGCCCTTCCATCACTCTCGTGAGACGGTTTAGGCACAGCAGACTGGAGCTGTGTTTTTGGCAGAGGTGGGAATCGAACCCACAACCTTTTGGACCAGGTTATCAACCATAGCCGCGCGCTCTACCAACTGAGCTATTCAAGCAGGCTCTTTTAGGACTGGGCCTCAGGTTGGTATTGACTTTATTAGGCAGAAGATTGACTTCCAGCCCTGCCGGTCAATGCAGAGGAACAAGAGGACAATGGGTTATTACAGTCATCCAGAACCAATAGCATAAGGTCTAGTTTCCTGTGGTGTAATGGTTAAAACGCAAGTTTCTGACCGTGGGGTCTTGAGTTCAAAACCCGGGTGGGTGACTTTTCAGGTTTCTTTATGGCTGTACAGAACTATTTATTCTATGCAGATCTGCAATCTGCAATCAAGAGCGTACTCTACTTTCTTTTCGGCAGAATCGCACCAAAGCTGCACTCGCTAGTCAGCTTCTCAAATGCCTGTTTTTGTTAAGCTTGGCACAGAACACTGTCCTCCTTAATCAATTTGCCAAGGTCAACTTCAGGCTGATGCTAGGCAAACCCCAAAAAGAGTTCTGTATGGGGAAAAAATACCCAAGTTGATGCAAAGGGCAAGGTGCTAGATGGGAAAGCCCTGGCCTGAAGTAGAAGTACATAGCGGCGTAGCTTAGAAGGACAGCCCCAGTTGGAAAAAGGGGCAGCCAAATGGAAGGCGGATGATGGACTACTGGCACTTGCCCTTCCATCACTCTCGTGAGACGGTTTAGGCACAGCAGACTGGAGCTGTGTTTTTGGCAGAGGTGGGAATCGAACCCACAACCTTTTGGACCAGGTTATCAACCATAGCCGCGCGCTCTACCAACTGAGCTATTCAAGCAGGCTCTTTTAGGACTGGGCCTCAGGTTGGTATTGACTTTATTAGGCAGAAGATTGACTTCCAGCCCTGCCGGTCAATGCAGAGGCACAAGAGGACAATGGGTTATTACAGTCATCCAGAACCAATAGCATAAGGTCTAGTTTCCTGTGGTGTAATGGTTAAAACGCAAGTTTCTGACCGTGGGGTCTTGAGTTCAAAACCCGGGTGGGTGACTTTTCAGGTTTCTTTATGGCTGTACAGAACTATTTATTCTATGCAGATCTGCAATCTGCAATCAAGAGCGTACTCTACTTTCTTTTCGGCAGAATCGCACCAAAGCTGCACTCGCTAGTCAGCTTCTCAAATGCCTGTTTTTGTTAAGCTTGGCACAGAACACTGTCCTCATTAATCAATTTGCCAAGGTCAACTTCAGGCTGATGCTAGGCAAACCCCAAAAAGAGTTCTGTATGGGGAAAAAATACCCAAGTTGATGCAAAGGGCAAGGTGCTAGATGGGAAAGCCCTGGCCTGAAGTAGAAGTACATAGCGGCGTAGCTTAGAAGGACAGCCCCAGTTGGAAAAAGGGGCAGCCAAATGGAAGGCGGATGATGGACTACTGGCACTTGCCCTTCCATCACTCTCGTGAGACGGTTTAGGCACAGCAGACTGGAGCTGTGTTTTTGGCAGAGGTGGGAATCGAACCCACAACCTTTTGGACCAGGTTATCAACCATAGCCGCGCGCTCTACCAACTGAGCTATTCAAGCAGGCTCTTTTAGGACTGGGCCTCAGGTTGGTATTGACTTTATTAGGCAGAAGATTGACTTCCAGCCCTGCCGGTCAATGCAGAGGCACAAGAGGACAATGGGTTATTACAGTCATCCAGAACCAATAGCATAAGGTCTAGTTTCCTGTGGTGTAATGGTTAAAACGCAAGTTTCTGACCGTGGGGTCTTGAGTTCAAAACCCGGGTGGGTGACTTTTCAGGTTTCTTTATGGCTGTACAGAACTATTTATTCTATGCAGATCTGCAATCTGCAATCAAGAGCGTACTCTACTTTCTTTTCGGCAGAATCGCACCAAAGCTGCACTCGCTAGTCAGCGTCTCAAATGCCTGTTTTTGTTAAGCTTGGCACAGAACACTGTCCTCATTAATCAATTTGCCAAGGTCAACTTCAGGCTGATGCTAGGCAAACCCCAAAAAGAGTTCTGTATGGGGAAAAAATACCCAAGTTGATGCAAAGGGCAAGGTGCTAGATGGGAAAGCCCTGGCCTGAAGTAGAAGTACATAGCGGCGTAGCTTAGAAGGACAGCCCCAGTTGGAAAAAGGGGCAGCCAAATGGAAGGCGGATGATGGACTACTGGCACTTGCCCTTCCATCACTCTCGTGAGACGGTTTAGGCACAGCAGACTGGAGCTGCGTTTTTGGCAGAGGTGGGAATCGAACCCACAACCTTTTGGACCAGGTTATCAACCATAGCCGCGCGCTCTACCAACTGAGCTATTCAAGCAGGCTCTTTTAGGACTGGGCCTCAGGTTGGTATTGACTTTATTAGGCAGAAGATTGACTTCCAGCCCTGCCGGTCAATGCAGAGGCACAAGAGGACAATGGGTTATTACAGTCATCCAGAACCAATAGCATAAGGTCTAGTTTCCTGTGGTGTAATGGTTAAAACGCAAGTTTCTGACCGTGGGGTCTTGAGTTCAAAACCCGGGTGGGTGACTTTTCAGGTTTCTTTATGGCTGTACAGAACTATTTATTCTATGCAGATCTGCAATCTGCAATCAAGAGCGTACTCTACTTTCTTTTCGGCAGAATCGCACCAAAGCTGCACTCGCTAGTCAGCTTCTCAAATGCCTGTTTTTGTTAAGCTTGGCACAGAACACTGTCCTCATTAATCAATTTGCCAAGGTCAACTTCAGGCTGATGCTAGGCAAACCCCAAAAAGAGTTCTGTATGGGGAAAAAATACCCAAGTTGATGCAAAGGGCAAGGTGCTAGATGGGAAAGCCCTGGCCTGAAGTAGAAGTACATAGCGGCGTAGCTTAGAAGGACAGCCCCAGTTGGAAAAAGGGGCAGCCAAATGGAAGGCGGATGATGGACTACTGGCACTTGCCCTTCCATCACTCTCGTGAGACGGTTTAGGCACAGCAGACTGGAGCTGTGTTTTTGGCAGAGGTGGGAATCGAACCCACAACCTTTTGGACCAGGTTATCAACCATAGCCGCGCGCTCTACCAACTGAGCTATTCAAGCAGGCTCTTATAGGACTGGGCCTCAGGTTGGTATTGACTTTATTAGGCAGAAGATTGACTTCCAGCCCTGCCGGTCAATGCAGAGGCACAAGAGGACAATGGGTTATTACAGTCATCCAGAACCAATAGCATAAGGTCTAGTTTCCTGTGGTGTAATGGTTAAAACGCAAGTTTCTGACCGTGGGGTCTTGAGTTCAAAACCCGGGTGGGTGACTTTTCAGGTTTCTTTATGGCTGTACAGAACTATTTATTCTATGCAGATCTGCAATCTGCAATCAAGAGCGTACTCTACTTTCTTTTCGGCAGAATCGCACCAAAGCTGCACTCGCTAGTCAGCTTCTCAAATGCCTGTTTTTGTTAAGCTTGGCACAGAACACTGTCCTCATTAATCAATTTGCCAAGGTCAACTTCAGGCTGATGCTAGGCAAACCCCAAAAAGAGTTCTGTATGGGGAAAAAATACCCAAGTTGATGCAAAGGGCAAGGTGCTAGATGGGAAAGCCCTGGCCTGAAGTAGAAGTACATAGCGGCGTAGCTTAGAAGGACAGCCCCAGTTGGAAAAAGGGGCAGCCAAATGGAAGGCGGATGATGGACTACTGGCACTTGCCCTTCCATCACTCTCGTGAGACGGTTTAGGCACAGCAGACTGGAGCTGTGTTTTTGGCAGAGGTGGGAATCGAACCCACAACCTTTTGGACCAGGTTATCAACCATAGCCGCGCGCTCTACCAACTGAGCTATTCAAGCAGGCTCTTTTAGGACTGGGCCTCAGGTTGGTATTGACTTTATTAGGCAGAAGATTGACTTCCAGCCCTGCCGGTCAATGCAGAGGCACAAGAGGACAATGGGTTATTACAGTCATCCAGAACCAATAGCATAAGGTCTAGTTTCCTGTGGTGTAATGGTTAAAACGCAAGTTTCTGACCGTGGGGTCTTGAGTTCAAAACCCGGGTGGGTGACTTTTCAGGTTTCTTTATGGCTGTACAGAACCTATTTATTCTATGCAGATCTGCAATCTGCAATCAAGAGCGTACTCTACTTTCTTTTCGGCAGAATCGCACCAAAGCTGCACTCGCTAGTCAGCTTCTCAAATGCCTGTTTTTGTTAAGCTTGGCACAGAACACTGTCCTCATTAATCAATTTGCCAAGGTCAACTTCAGGCTGATGCTAGGCAAACCCCAAAAAGAGTTCTGTATGGGGAAAAAATACCCAAGTTGATGCAAAGGGCAAGGTGCTAGATGGGAAAGCCCTGGCCTGAAGTAGAAGTACATAGCGGCGTAGCTTAGAAGGACAGCCCCAGTTGGAAAAAGGGGCAGCCAAATGGAAGGCGGATGATGGACTACTGGCACTTGCCCTTCCATCACTCTCGTGAGACGGTTTAGGCACAGCAGACTGGAGCTGCGTTTTTGGCAGAGGTGGGAATCGAACCCACAACCTTTTGGACCAGGTTATCAACCATAGCCGCGCGCTCTACCAACTGAGCTATTCAAGCAGGCTCTTTTAGGACTGGGCCTCAGGTTGGTATTGACTTTATTAGGCAGAAGATTGACTTCCAGCCCTGCCGGTCAATGCAGAGGCACAAGAGGACAATGGGTTATTACAGTCATCCAGAACCAATAGCATAAGGTCTAGTTTCCTGTGGTGTAATGGTTAAAACGCAAGTTTCTGACCGTGGGGTCTTGAGTTCAAAACCCGGGTGGGTGACTTTTCAGGTTTCTTTATGGCTGTACAGAACTATTTATTCTATGCAGATCTGCAATCTGCAATCAAGAGCGTACTCTACTTTCTTTTCGGCAGAATCGCACCAAAGCTGCACTCGCTAGTCAGCTTCTCAAATGCCTGTTTTTGTTAAGCTTGGCACAGAACACTGTCCTCATTAATCAATTTGCCAAGGTCAACTTCAGGCTGATGCTAGGCAAACCCCAAAAAGAGTTCTGTATGGGGAAAAAATACCCAAGTTGATGCAAAGGGCAAGGTGCTAGATGGGAAAGCCCTGGCCTGAAGTAGAAGTACATAGCGGCGTAGCTTAGAAGGACAGCCCCAGTTGGAAAAAGGGGCAGCCAAATGGAAGGCGGATGATGGACTACTGGCACTTGCCCTTCCATCACTCTCGTGAGACGGTTTAGGCACAGCAGACTGGAGCTGCGTTTTTGGCAGAGGTGGGAATCGAACCCACAACCTTTTGGACCAGGTTATCAACCATAGCCGCGCGCTCTACCAACTGAGCTATTCAAGCAGGCTCTTTTAGGACTGGGCCTCAGGTTGGTATTGACTTTATTAGGCAGAAGATTGACTTCCAGCCCTGCCGGTCAATGCAGAGGCACAAGAGGACAATGGGTTATTACAGTCATCCAGAACCAATAGCATAAGGTCTAGTTTCCTGTGGTGTAATGGTTAAAACGCAAGTTTCTGACCGTGGGGTCTTGAGTTCAAACCCGGGTGGGTGACTTTTCAGGTTTCTTTATGGCTGTACAGAACCTTTATTCTATGCAGATCTGCAATCTGCAATCAAGAGCGTACTCTACTTTCTTTTCGGCAGAATCGCACCAAAGCTGCACTCGCTAGTCAGCTTCTCAAATGCCTGTTTTTGTTAAGCTTGGCACAGAACACTGTCCTCATTAATCAATTTGCCAAGGTCAACTTCAGGCTGATGCTAGGCAAACCCCAAAAAGAGTTCTGTATGGGGAAAAAATACCCAAGTTGATGCAAAGGGCAAGGTGCTAGATGGGAAAGCCCTGGCCTGAAGTAGAAGTACATAGCGGCGTAGCTTAGAAGGACAGCCCCAGTTGGAAAAAGGGGCAGCCAAATGGAAGGCGGATGATGGACTACTGGCACTTGCCCTTCCATCACTCTCGTGAGACGGTTTAGGCACAGCAGACTGGAGCTGCGTTTTTGGCAGAGGTGGGAATCGAACCCACAACCTTTTGGACCAGGTTATCAACCATAGCCGCGCGCTCTACCAACTGAGCTATTCAAGCAGGCTCTTTTAGGACTGGGCCTCAGGTTGGTATTGACTTTATTAGGCAGAAGATTGACTTCCAGCCCTGCCGGTCAATGCAGAGGCACAAGAGGACAATGGGTTATTACAGTCATCCAGAACCAATAGCATAAGGTCTAGTTTCCTGTGGTGTAATGGTTAAAACGCAAGTTTCTGACCGTGGGGTCTTGAGTTCAAATCCCGGGTGGGTGACTTTTCAGGTTTCTTTATGGCTGTACAGAACCTATTTATTCTATGCAGATCTGCAATCTGCAATCAAGAGCGTACTCTACTTTCTTTTCGGCAGAATCGCACCAAAGCTGCACTCGCTAGTCAGCTTCTCAAATGCCTGTTTTTGTTAAGCTTGGCACAGAACACTGTCCTCATTAATCAATTTGCCAAGGTCAACTTCAGGCTGATGCTAGGCAAACCCCAAAAAGAGTTCTGTATGGGGAAAAAATACCCAAGTTGATGCAAAGGGCAAGGTGCTAGATGGGAAAGCCCTGGCCTGAAGTAGAAGTACATAGCGGCGTAGCTTAGAAGGACAGCCCCAGTTGGAAAAAGGGGCAGCCAAATGGAAGGCGGATGATGGACTACTGGCACTTGCCCTTCCATCACTCTCGTGAGACGGTTTAGGCACAGCAGACTGGAGCTGCGTTTTTGGCAGAGGTGGGAATCGAACCCACAACCTTTTGGACCAGGTTATCAACCATAGCCGCGCGCTCTACCAACTGAGCTATTCAAGCAGGCTCTTTTAGGACTGGGCCTCAGGTTGGTATTGACTTTATTAGGCAGAAGATTGACTTCCAGCCCTGCCGGTCAATGCAGAGGCACAAGAGGACAATGGGTTATTACAGTCATCCAGAACCAATAGCATAAGGTCTAGTTTCCTGTGGTGTAATGGTTAAAACGCAAGTTTCTGACCGTGGGGTCTTGAGTTCAAATCCCGGGTGGGTGACTTTTCAGGTTTCTTTATGGCTGTACAGAACCTTTATTCTATGCAGATCTGCAATCTGCAATCAAGAGCGTACTCTACTTTCTTTTCGGCAGAATCGCACCAAAGCTGCACTCGCTAGTCAGCTTCTCAAATGCCTGTTTTTGTTAAGCTTGGCACAGAACACTGTCCTCATTAATCAATTTGCCAAGGTCAACTTCAGGCTGATGCTAGGCAAACCCCAAAAAGAGTTCTGTATGGGGAAAAAATACCCAAGTTGATGCAAAGGGCAAGGTGCTAGATGGGAAAGCCCTGGCCTGAAGTAGAAGTACATAGCGGCGTAGCTTAGAAGGACAGCCCCAGTTGGAAAAAGGGGCAGCAAAATGGAAGGCGGATGATGGACTACTGGCACTTGCCCTTCCATCACTCTCGTGAGACGGTTTAGGCACAGCAGACTGGAGCTGCGTTTTTGGCAGAGGTGGGAATCGAACCCACAACCTTTTGGACCAGGTTATCAACCATAGCCGCGCGCTCTACCAACTGAGCTATTCAAGCAGGCTCTTTTAGGAATGGGCCTCAGGTTGGTATTGACTTTATTAGGCAGAAGATTGACTTCCAGCCCTGCCGGTCAATGCAGAGGCACAAGAGGACAATGGGTTATTACAGTCATCCAGAACCAATAGCATAAGGTCTAGTTTCCTGTGGTGTAATGGTTAAAACGCAAGTTTCTGACCGTGGGGTCTTGAGTTCAAATCCCGGGTGGGTGACTTTTCAGGTTTCTTTATGGCTGTACAGAACCCTTTATTCTATGCAGATCTGCAATCTGCAATCAAGAGCGTACTCTACTTTCTTTTCGGCAGAATCGCACCAAAGCTGCACTCGCTAGTCAGCTTCTCAAATGCCTGTTTTTGTTAAGCTTGGCACAGAACACTGTCCTCATTAATCAATTTGCCAAGGTCAACTTCAGGCTGATGCTAGGCAAACCCCAAAAAGAGTTCTGTATGGGGAAAAAATACCCAAGTTGATGCAAAGGGCAAGGTGCTAGATGGGAAAGCCCTGGCCTGAAGTAGAAGTACATAGCGGCGTAGCTTAGAAGGACAGCCCCAGTTGGAAAAAGGGGCAGCAAAATGGAAGGCGGATGATGGACTACTGGCACTTGCCCTTCCATCACTCTCGTGAGACGGTTTAGGCACAGCAGACTGGAGCTGCGTTTTTGGCAGAGGTGGGAATCGAACCCACAACCTTTTGGACCAGGTTATCAACCATAGCCGCGCGCTCTACCAACTGAGCTATTCAAGCAGGCTCTTTTAGGACTGGGCCTCAGGTTGGTATTGACTTTATTAGGCAGAAGATTGACTTCCAGCCCTGCCGGTCAATGCAGAGGCACAAGAGGACAATGGGTTATTACAGTCATCCAGAACCAATAGCATAAGGTCTAGTTTCCTGTGGTGTAATGGTTAAAACGCAAGTTTCTGACCGTGGGGTCTTGAGTTCAAATCCCGGGTGGGTGACTTTTCAGGTTTCTTTATGGCTGTACAGAACCCTTTATTCTATGCAGATCTGCAATCTGCAATCAAGAGCGTACTCTACTTTCTTTTCGGCAGAATCGCACCAAAGCTGCACTCGCTAGTCAGCTTCTCAAATGCCTGTTTTTGTTAAGCTTGGCGCAGAACACTGTCCTCATTAATCAATTTGCCAAGGTCAACTTCAGGCTGATGCTAGGCAAACCCCAAAAAGAGTTCTGTATGGGGAAAAAATACCCAAGTTGATGCAAAGGGCAAGGTGCTAGATGGGAAAGACCTGGCCTGAAGTAGAAGTACATAGCGGCGTAGCTTAGAAGGACAGCCCCAGTTGGAAAAAGGGGCAGCAAAATGGAAGGCGGATGATGGACTACTGGCACTTGCCCTTCCATCACTCTCGTGAGACGGTTTAGGCACAGCAGACTGGAGCTGCGTTTTTGGCAGAGGTGGGAATCGAACCCACAACCTTTTGGACCAGGTTATCAACCATAGCCGCGCGCTCTACCAACTGAGCTATTCAAGCAGGCTCTTTTAGGACTGGGCCTCAGGTTGGTATTGACTTTATTAGGCAGAAGATTGACTTCCAGCCCTGCCGGTCAATGCAGAGGCACAAGAGGACAATGGGTTATTACAGTCATCCAGAACCAATAGCATAAGGTCTAGTTTCCTGTGGTGTAATGGTTAAAACGCAAGTTTCTGACCGTGGGGTCTTGAGTTCAAATCCCGGGTGGGTGACTTTTCAGGTTTCTTTATGGCTGTACAGAACCCTTTATTCTATGCAGATCTGCAATCTGCAATCAAGAGCGTACTCTACTTTCTTTTCGGCAGAATCGCACCAAAGCTGCACTCGCTAGTCAGCTTCTCAAATGCCTGTTTTTGTTAAGCTTGGCGCAGAACACTGTCCTCATTAATCAATTTGCCAAGGTCAACTTCAGGCTGATGCTAGGCAAACCCCAAAAAGAGTTCTGTATGGGGAAAAAATACCCAAGTTGATGCAAAGGGCAAGGTGCTAGATGGGAAAGCCCTGGCCTGAAGTAGAAGTACATAGCGGCGTAGCTTAGAAGGACAGCCCCAGTTGGAAAAAGGGGCAGCAAAATGGAAGGCGGATGATGGACTACTGGCACTTGCCCTTCCATCACTCTCGTGAGACGGTTTAGGCACAGCAGACTGGAGCTGCGTTTTTGGCAGAGGTGGGAATCGAACCCACAACCTTTTGGACCAGGTTATCAACCATAGCCGCGCGCTCTACCAACTGAGCTATTCAAGCAGGCTCTTTTAGGACTGGGCCTCAGGTTGGTATTGACTTTATTAGGCAGAAGATTGACTTCCAGCCCTGCCGGTCAATGCAGAGGCACAAGAGGACAATGGGTTATTACAGTCATCCAGAACCAATAGCATAAGGTCTAGTTTCCTGTGGTGTAATGGTTAAAACGCAAGTTTCTGACCGTGGGGTCTTGAGTTCAAATCCCGGGTGGGTGACTTTTCAGGTTTCTTTATGGCTGTACAGAACCCTTTATTCTATGCAGATCTGCAATCTGCAATCAAGAGCGTACTCTACTTTCTTTTCGGCAGAATCGCACCAAAGCTGCACTCGCTAGTCAGCTTCTCAAATGCCTGTTTTTGTTAAGCTTGGCGCAGAACACTGTCCTCATTAATCAATTTGCCAAGGTCAACTTCAGGCTGATGCTAGGCAAACCCCAAAAAGAGTTCTGTATGGGGAAAAAATACCCAAGTTGATGCAAAGGGCAAGGTGCTAGATGGGAAAGACCTGGCCTGAAGTAGAAGTACATAGCGGCGTAGCTTAGAAGGACAGCCCCAGTTGGAAAAAGGGGCAGCAAAATGGAAGGCGGATGATGGACTACTGGCACTTGCCCTTCCATCACTCTCGTGAGACGGTTTAGGCACAGCAGACTGGAGCTGCGTTTTTGGCAGAGGTGGGAATCGAACCCACAACCTTTTGGACCAGGTTATCAACCATAGCCGCGCGCTCTACCAACTGAGCTATTCAAGCAGGCTCTTTTAGGACTGGGCCTCAGGTTGGTATTGACTTTATTAGGCAGAAGATTGACTTCCAGCCCTGCCGGTCAATGCAGAGGCACAAGAGGACAATGGGTTATTACAGTCATCCAGAACCAATAGCATAAGGTCTAGTTTCCTGTGGTGTAATGGTTAAAACGCAAGTTTCTGACCGTGGGGTCTTGAGTTCAAATCCCGGGTGGGTGACTTTTCAGGTTTCTTTATGGCTGTACAGAACCCTTTATTCTATGCAGATCTGCAATCTGCAATCAAGAGCGTACTCTACTTTCTTTTCGGCAGAATCGCACCAAAGCTGCACTCGCTAGTCAGCTTCTCAAATGCCTGTTTTTGTTAAGCTTGGCACAGAACACTGTCCTCATTAATCAATTTGCCAAGGTCAACTTCAGGCTGATGCTAGGCAAACCCCAAAAAGAGTTCTGTATGGGGAAAAAATACCCAAGTTGATGCAAAGGGCAAGGTGCTAGATGGGAAAGCCCTGGCCTGAAGTAGAAGTACATAGCGGCGTAGCTTAGAAGGACAGCCCCAGTTGGAAAAAGGGGCAGCAAAATGGAAGGCGGATGATGGACTACTGGCACTTGCCCTTCCATCACTCTCGTGAGACGGTTTAGGCACAGCAGACTGGAGCTGCGTTTTTGGCAGAGGTGGGAATCGAACCCACAACCTTTTGGACCAGGTTATCAACCATAGCCGCGCGCTCTACCAACTGAGCTATTCAAGCAGGCTCTTTTAGGAATGGGCCTCAGGTTGGTATTGACTTTATTAGGCAGAAGATTGACTTCCAGCCCTGCCGGTCAATGCAGAGGCACAAGAGGACAATGGGTTATTACAGTCATCCAGAACCAATAGCATAAGGTCTAGTTTCCTGTGGTGTAATGGTTAAAACGCAAGTTTCTGACCGTGGGGTCTTGAGTTCAAATCCCGGGTGGGTGACTTTTCAGGTTTCTTTATGGCTGTACAGAACCCTTTATTCTATGCAGATCTGCAATCTGCAATCAAGAGCGTACTCTACTTTCTTTTCGGCAGAATCGCACCAAAGCTGCACTCGCTAGTCAGCTTCTCAAATGCCTGTTTTTGTTAAGCTTGGCGCAGAACACTGTCCTCATTAATCAATTTGCCAAGGTCAACTTCAGGCTGATGCTAGGCAAACCCCAAAAAGAGTTCTGTATGGGGAAAAAATACCCAAGTTGATGCAAAGGGCAAGGTGCTAGATGGGAAAGCCCTGGCCTGAAGTAGAAGTACATAGCGGCGTAGCTTAGAAGGACAGCCCCAGTTGGAAAAAGGGGCAGCAAAATGGAAGGCGGATGATGGACTACTGGCACTTGCCCTTCCATCACTCTCGTGAGACGGTTTAGGCACAGCAGACTGGAGCTGCGTTTTTGGCAGAGGTGGGAATCGAACCCACAACCTTTTGGACCAGGTTATCAACCATAGCCGCGCGCTCTACCAACTGAGCTATTCAAGCAGGCTCTTTTAGGACTGGGCCTCAGGTTGGTATTGACTTTATTAGGCAGAAGATTGACTTCCAGCCCTGCCGGTCAATGCAGAGGCACAAGAGGACAATGGGTTATTACAGTCATCCAGAACCAATAGCATAAGGTCTAGTTTCCTGTGGTGTAATGGTTAAAACGCAAGTTTCTGACCGTGGGGTCTTGAGTTCAAATCCCGGGTGGGTGACTTTTCAGGTTTCTTTATGGCTGTACAGAACCCTTTATTCTATGCAGATCTGCAATCTGCAATCAAGAGCGTACTCTACTTTCTTTTCGGCAGAATCGCACCAAAGCTGCACTCGCTAGTCAGCTTCTCAAATGCCTGTTTTTGTTAAGCTTGGCACAGAACACTGTCCTCATTAATCAATTTGCCAAGGTCAACTTCAGGCTGATGCTAGGCAAACCCCAAAAAGAGTTCTGTATGGGGAAAAAATACCCAAGTTGATGCAAAGGGCAAGGTGCTAGATGGGAAAGACCTGGCCTGAAGTAGAAGTACATAGCGGCGTAGCTTAGAAGGACAGCCCCAGTTGGAAAAAGGGGCAGCAAAATGGAAGGCGGATGATGGACTACTGGCACTTGCCCTTCCATCACTCTCGTGAGACGGTTTAGGCACAGCAGACTGGAGCTGCGTTTTTGGCAGAGGTGGGAATCGAACCCACAACCTTTTGGACCAGGTTATCAACCATAGCCGCGCGCTCTACCAACTGAGCTATTCAAGCAGGCTCTTTTAGGACTGGGCCTCAGGTTGGTATTGACTTTATTAGGCAGAAGATTGACTTCCAGCCCTGCCGGTCAATGCAGAGGCACAAGAGGACAATGGGTTATTACAGTCATCCAGAACCAATAGCATAAGGTCTAGTTTCCTGTGGTGTAATGGTTAAAACGCAAGTTTCTGACCGTGGGGTCTTGAGTTCAAATCCCGGGTGGGTGACTTTTCAGGTTTCTTTATGGCTGTACAGAACCCTTTATTCTATGCAGATCTGCAATCTGCAATCAAGAGCGTACTCTACTTTCTTTTCGGCAGAATCGCACCAAAGCTGCACTCGCTAGTCAGCTTCTCAAATGCCTGTTTTTGTTAAGCTTGGCACAGAACACTGTCCTCATTAATCAATTTGCCAAGGTCAACTTCAGGCTGATGCTAGGCAAACCCCAAAAAGAGTTCTGTATGGGGAAAAAATACCCAAGTTGATGCAAAGGGCAAGGTGCTAGATGGGAAAGCCCTGGCCTGAAGTAGAAGTACATAGCGGCGTAGCTTAGAAGGACAGCCCCAGTTGGAAAAAGGGGCAGCAAAATGGAAGGCGGATGATGGACTACTGGCACTTGCCCTTCCATCACTCTCGTGAGACGGTTTAGGCACAGCAGACTGGAGCTGCGTTTTTGGCAGAGGTGGGAATCGAACCCACAACCTTTTGGACCAGGTTATCAACCATAGCCGCGCGCTCTACCAACTGAGCTATTCAAGCAGGCTCTTTTAGGACTGGGCCTCAGGTTGGTATTGACTTTATTAGGCAGAAGATTGACTTCCAGCCCTGCCGGTCAATGCAGAGGCACAAGAGGACAATGGGTTATTACAGTCATCCAGAACCAATAGCATAAGGTCTAGTTTCCTGTGGTGTAATGGTTAAAACGCAAGTTTCTGACCGTGGGGTTTTGAGTTCAAATCCCGGGTGGTTGACTTTTCAGGTTTCTTTATGGCTGTACAGAACCCATTTTTCTATGCAGATCTGCAATCTGCAATCAAGAGCGTACTCTACTTTCTTTTCGGCAGAATCGCACCAAAGCTGCACTCGCTAGTCAGCTTCTCAAATGCCTGTTTTTGTTAAGCTTGGCACAGAACACTGTCCTCATTAATCAATTTGCCAAGGTCAACTTCAGGCTGATGCTAGGCAAACCCCAAAAAGAGTTCTGTATGGGGAAAAAATACCCAAGTTGATGCAAAGGGCAAGGTGCTAGATGGGAAAGCCCTGGCCTGAAGTAGAAGTACATAGCGGCGTAGCTTAGAAGGACAGCCCCAGTTGGAAAAAGGGGCAGCAAAATGGAAGGCGGATGATGGACTACTGGCACTTGCCCTTCCATCACTCTCGTGAGACGGTTTAGGCACAGCAGACTGGAGCTGCGTTTTTGGCAGAGGTGGGAATCGAACCCACAACCTTTTGGACCAGGTTATCAACCATAGCCGCGCGCTCTACCAACTGAGCTATTCAAGCAGGCTCTTTTAGGAATGGGCCTCAGGTTGGTATTGACTTTATTAGGCAGAAGATTGACTTCCAGCCCTGCCGGTCAATGCAGAGGCACAAGAGGACAATGGGTTATTACAGTCATCCAGAACCAATAGCATAAGGTCTAGTTTCCTGTGGTGTAATGGTTAAAACGCAAGTTTCTGACCGTGGGGTCTTGAGTTCAAATCCCGGGTGGGTGACTTTTCAGGTTTCTTTATGGCTGTACAGAACCCTTTATTCTATGCAGATCTGCAATCTGCAATCAAGAGCGTACTCTACTTTCTTTTCGGCAGAATCGCACCAAAGCTGCACTCGCTAGTCAGCTTCTCAAATGCCTGTTTTTGTTAAGCTTGGCGCAGAACACTGTCCTCATTAATCAATTTGCCAAGGTCAACTTCAGGCTGATGCTAGGCAAACCCCAAAAAGAGTTCTGTATGGGGAAAAAATACCCAAGTTGATGCAAAGGGCAAGGTGCTAGATGGGAAAGCCCTGGCCTGAAGTAGAAGTACATAGCGGCGTAGCTTAGAAGGACAGCCCCAGTTGGAAAAAGGGGCAGCAAAATGGAAGGCGGATGATGGACTACTGGCACTTGCCCTTCCATCACTCTCGTGAGACGGTTTAGGCACAGCAGACTGGAGCTGCGTTTTTGGCAGAGGTGGGAATCGAACCCACAACCTTTTGGACCAGGTTATCAACCATAGCCGCGCGCTCTACCAACTGAGCTATTCAAGCAGGCTCTTTTAGGACTGGGCCTCAGGTTGGTATTGACTTTATTAGGCAGAAGATTGACTTCCAGCCCTGCCGGTCAATGCAGAGGCACAAGAGGACAATGGGTTATTACAGTCATCCAGAACCAATAGCATAAGGTCTAGTTTCCTGTGGTGTAATGGTTAAAACGCAAGTTTCTGACCGTGGGGTCTTGAGTTCAAATCCCGGGTGGGTGACTTTTCAGGTTTCTTTATGGCTGTACAGAACCCTTTATTCTATGCAGATCTGCAATCTGCAATCAAGAGCGTACTCTACTTTCTTTTCGGCAGAATCGCACCAAAGCTGCACTCGCTAGTCAGCTTCTCAAATGCCTGTTTTTGTTAAGCTTGGCACAGAACACTGTCCTCATTAATCAATTTGCCAAGGTCAACTTCAGGCTGATGCTAGGCAAACCCCAAAAAGAGTTCTGTATGGGGAAAAAATACCCAAGTTGATGCAAAGGGCAAGGTGCTAGATGGGAAAGCCCTGGCCTGAAGTAGAAGTACATAGCGGCGTAGCTTAGAAGGACAGCCCCAGTTGGAAAAAGGGGCAGCAAAATGGAAGGCGGATGATGGACTACTGGCACTTGCCCTTCCATCACTCTCGTGAGACGGTTTAGGCACAGCAGACTGGAGCTGCGTTTTTGGCAGAGGTGGGAATCGAACCCACAACCTTTTGGACCAGGTTATCAACCATAGCCGCGCGCTCTACCAACTGAGCTATTCAAGCAGGCTCTTTTAGGACTGGGCCTCAGGTTGGTATTGACTTTATTAGGCAGAAGATTGACTTCCAGCCCTGCCGGTCAATGCAGAGGCACAAGAGGACAATGGGTTATTACAGTCATCCAGAACCAATAGCATAAGGTCTAGTTTCCTGTGGTGTAATGGTTAAAACGCAAGTTTCTGACCGTGGGGTCTTGAGTTCAAATCCCGGGTGGGTGACTTTTCAGGTTTCTTTATGGCTGTACAGAACCCTTTATTCTATGCAGATCTGCAATCTGCAATCAAGAGCGTACTCTACTTTCTTTTCGGCAGAATCGCACCAAAGCTGCACTCGCTAGTCAGCTTCTCAAATGCCTGTTTTTGTTAAGCTTGGCGCAGAACACTGTCCTCATTAATCAATTTGCCAAGGTCAACTTCAGGCTGATGCTAGGCAAACCCCAAAAAGAGTTCTGTATGGGGAAAAAATACCCAAGTTGATGCAAAGGGCAAGGTGCTAGATGGGAAAGACCTGGCCTGAAGTAGAAGTACATAGCGGCGTAGCTTAGAAGGACAGCCCCAGTTGGAAAAAGGGGCAGCAAAATGGAAGGCGGATGATGGACTACTGGCACTTGCCCTTCCATCACTCTCGTGAGACGGTTTAGGCACAGCAGACTGGAGCTGCGTTTTTGGCAGAGGTGGGAATCGAACCCACAACCTTTTGGACCAGGTTATCAACCATAGCCGCGCGCTCTACCAACTGAGCTATTCAAGCAGGCTCTTTTAGGACTGGGCCTCAGGTTGGTATTGACTTTATTAGGCAGAAGATTGACTTCCAGCCCTGCCGGTCAATGCAGAGGCACAAGAGGACAATGGGTTATTACAGTCATCCAGAACCAATAGCATAAGGTCTAGTTTCCTGTGGTGTAATGGTTAAAACGCAAGTTTCTGACCGTGGGGTCTTGAGTTCAAATCCCGGGTGGGTGACTTTTCAGGTTTCTTTATGGCTGTACAGAACCCTTTATTCTATGCAGATCTGCAATCTGCAATCAAGAGCGTACTCTACTTTCTTTTCGGCAGAATCGCACCAAAGCTGCACTCGCTAGTCAGCTTCTCAAATGCCTGTTTTTGTTAAGCTTGGCACAGAACACTGTCCTCATTAATCAATTTGCCAAGGTCAACTTCAGGCTGATGCTAGGCAAACCCCAAAAAGAGTTCTGTATGGGGAAAAAATACCCAAGTTGATGCAAAGGGCAAGGTGCTAGATGGGAAAGCCCTGGCCTGAAGTAGAAGTACATAGCGGCGTAGCTTAGAAGGACAGCCCCAGTTGGAAAAAGGGGCAGCAAAATGGAAGGCGGATGATGGACTACTGGCACTTGCCCTTCCATCACTCTCGTGAGACGGTTTAGGCACAGCAGACTGGAGCTGCGTTTTTGGCAGAGGTGGGAATCGAACCCACAACCTTTTGGACCAGGTTATCAACCATAGCCGCGCGCTCTACCAACTGAGCTATTCAAGCAGGCTCTTTTAGGACTGGGCCTCAGGTTGGTATTGACTTTATTAGGCAGAAGATTGACTTCCAGCCCTGCCGGTCAATGCAGAGGCACAAGAGGACAATGGGTTATTACAGTCATCCAGAACCAATAGCATAAGGTCTAGTTTCCTGTGGTGTAATGGTTAAAACGCAAGTTTCTGACCGTGGGGTCTTGAGTTCAAATCCCGGGTGGGTGACTTTTCAGGTTTCTTTATGGCTGTACAGAACCCTTTATTCTATGCAGATCTGCAATCTGCAATCAAGAGCGTACTCTACTTTCTTTTCGGCAGAATCGCACCAAAGCTGCACTCGCTAGTCAGCTTCTCAAATGCCTGTTTTTGTTAAGCTTGGCACAGAACACTGTCCTCATTAATCAATTTGCCAAGGTCAACTTCAGGCTGATGCTAGGCAAACCCCAAAAAGAGTTCTGTATGGGGAAAAAATACCCAAGTTGATGCAAAGGGCAAGGTGCTAGATGGGAAAGCCCTGGCCTGAAGTAGAAGTACATAGCGGCGTAGCTTAGAAGGACAGCCCCAGTTGGAAAAAGGGGCAGCAAAATGGAAGGCGGATGATGGACTACTGGCACTTGCCCTTCCATCACTCTCGTGAGACGGTTTAGGCACAGCAGACTGGAGCTGCGTTTTTGGCAGAGGTGGGAATCGAACCCACAACCTTTTGGACCAGGTTATCAACCATAGCCGCGCGCTCTACCAACTGAGCTATTCAAGCAGGCTCTTTTAGGAATGGGCCTCAGGTTGGTATTGACTTTATTAGGCAGAAGATTGACTTCCAGCCCTGCCGGTCAATGCAGAGGCACAAGAGGACAATGGGTTATTACAGTCATCCAGAACCAATAGCATAAGGTCTAGTTTCCTGTGGTGTAATGGTTAAAACGCAAGTTTCTGACCGTGGGGTCTTGAGTTCAAATCCCGGGTGGGTGACTTTTCAGGTTTCTTTATGGCTGTACAGAACCCTTTATTCTATGCAGATCTGCAATCTGCAATCAAGAGCGTACTCTACTTTCTTTTCGGCAGAATCGCACCAAAGCTGCACTCGCTAGTCAGCTTCTCAAATGCCTGTTTTTGTTAAGCTTGGCACAGAACACTGTCCTCATTAATCAATTTGCCAAGGTCAACTTCAGGCTGATGCTAGGCAAACCCCAAAAAGAGTTCTGTATGGGGAAAAAATACCCAAGTTGATGCAAAGGGCAAGGTGCTAGATGGGAAAGCCCTGGCCTGAAGTAGAAGTACATAGCGGCGTAGCTTAGAAGGACAGCCCCAGTTGGAAAAAGGGGCAGCAAAATGGAAGGCGGATGATGGACTACTGGCACTTGCCCTTCCATCACTCTCGTGAGACGGTTTAGGCACAGCAGACTGGAGCTGCGTTTTTGGCAGAGGTGGGAATCGAACCCACAACCTTTTGGACCAGGTTATCAACCATAGCCGCGCGCTCTACCAACTGAGCTATTCAAGCAGGCTCTTTTAGGAATGGGCCTCAGGTTGGTATTGACTTTATTAGGCAGAAGATTGACTTCCAGCCCTGCCGGTCAATGCAGAGGCACAAGAGGACAATGGGTTATTACAGTCATCCAGAACCAATAGCATAAGGTCTAGTTTCCTGTGGTGTAATGGTTAAAACGCAAGTTTCTGACCGTGGGGTCTTGAGTTCAAATCCCGGGTGGGTGACTTTTCAGGTTTCTTTATGGCTGTACAGAACCCTTTATTCTATGCAGATCTGCAATCTGCAATCAAGAGCGTACTCTACTTTCTTTTCGGCAGAATCGCACCAAAGCTGCACTCGCTAGTCAGCTTCTCAAATGCCTGTTTTTGTTAAGCTTGGCGCAGAACACTGTCCTCATTAATCAATTTGCCAAGGTCAACTTCAGGCTGATGCTAGGCAAACCCCAAAAAGAGTTCTGTATGGGGAAAAAATACCCAAGTTGATGCAAAGGGCAAGGTGCTAGATGGGAAAGCCCTGGCCTGAAGTAGAAGTACATAGCGGCGTAGCTTAGAAGGACAGCCCCAGTTGGAAAAAGGGGCAGCAAAATGGAAGGCGGATGATGGACTACTGGCACTTGCCCTTCCATCACTCTCGTGAGACGGTTTAGGCACAGCAGACTGGAGCTGCGTTTTTGGCAGAGGTGGGAATCGAACCCACAACCTTTTGGACCAGGTTATCAACCATAGCCGCGCGCTCTACCAACTGAGCTATTCAAGCAGGCTCTTTTAGGAATGGGCCTCAGGTTGGTATTGACTTTATTAGGCAGAAGATTGACTTCCAGCCCTGCCGGTCAATGCAGAGGCACAAGAGGACAATGGGTTATTACAGTCATCCAGAACCAATAGCATAAGGTCTAGTTTCCTGTGGTGTAATGGTTAAAACGCAAGTTTCTGACCGTGGGGTCTTGAGTTCAAATCCCGGGTGGGTGACTTTTCAGGTTTCTTTATGGCTGTACAGAACCCTTTATTCTATGCAGATCTGCAATCTGCAATCAAGAGCGTACTCTACTTTCTTTTCGGCAGAATCGCACCAAAGCTGCACTCGCTAGTCAGCTTCTCAAATGCCTGTTTTTGTTAAGCTTGGCGCAGAACACTGTCCTCATTAATCAATTTGCCAAGGTCAACTTCAGGCTGATGCTAGGCAAACCCCAAAAAGAGTTCTGTATGGGGAAAAAATACCCAAGTTGATGCAAAGGGCAAGGTGCTAGATGGGAAAGACCTGGCCTGAAGTAGAAGTACATAGCGGCGTAGCTTAGAAGGACAGCCCCAGTTGGAAAAAGGGGCAGCAAAATGGAAGGCGGATGATGGACTACTGGCACTTGCCCTTCCATCACTCTCGTGAGACGGTTTAGGCACAGCAGACTGGAGCTGCGTTTTTGGCAGAGGTGGGAATCGAACCCACAACCTTTTGGACCAGGTTATCAACCATAGCCGCGCGCTCTACCAACTGAGCTATTCAAGCAGGCTCTTTTAGGACTGGGCCTCAGGTTGGTATTGACTTTATTAGGCAGAAGATTGACTTCCAGCCCTGCCGGTCAATGCAGAGGCACAAGAGGACAATGGGTTATTACAGTCATCCAGAACCAATAGCATAAGGTCTAGTTTCCTGTGGTGTAATGGTTAAAACGCAAGTTTCTGACCGTGGGGTCTTGAGTTCAAATCCCGGGTGGGTGACTTTTCAGGTTTCTTTATGGCTGTACAGAACCCTTTATTCTATGCAGATCTGCAATCTGCAATCAAGAGCGTACTCTACTTTCTTTTCGGCAGAATCGCACCAAAGCTGCACTCGCTAGTCAGCTTCTCAAATGCCTGTTTTTGTTAAGCTTGGCACAGAACACTGTCCTCATTAATCAATTTGCCAAGGTCAACTTCAGGCTGATGCTAGGCAAACCCCAAAAAGAGTTCTGTATGGGGAAAAAATACCCAAGTTGATGCAAAGGGCAAGGTGCTAGATGGGAAAGCCCTGGCCTGAAGTAGAAGTACATAGCGGCGTAGCTTAGAAGGACAGCCCCAGTTGGAAAAAGGGGCAGCAAAATGGAAGGCGGATGATGGACTACTGGCACTTGCCCTTCCATCACTCTCGTGAGACGGTTTAGGCACAGCAGACTGGAGCTGCGTTTTTGGCAGAGGTGGGAATCGAACCCACAACCTTTTGGACCAGGTTATCAACCATAGCCGCGCGCTCTACCAACTGAGCTATTCAAGCAGGCTCTTTTAGGAATGGGCCTCAGGTTGGTATTGACTTTATTAGGCAGAAGATTGACTTCCAGCCCTGCCGGTCAATGCAGAGGCACAAGAGGACAATGGGTTATTACAGTCATCCAGAACCAATAGCATAAGGTCTAGTTTCCTGTGGTGTAATGGTTAAAACGCAAGTTTCTGACCGTGGGGTCTTGAGTTCAAATCCCGGGTGGGTGACTTTTCAGGTTTCTTTATGGCTGTACAGAACCCTTTATTCTATGCAGATCTGCAATCTGCAATCAAGAGCGTACTCTACTTTCTTTTCGGCAGAATCGCACCAAAGCTGCACTCGCTAGTCAGCTTCTCAAATGCCTGTTTTTGTTAAGCTTGGCGCAGAACACTGTCCTCATTAATCAATTTGCCAAGGTCAACTTCAGGCTGATGCTAGGCAAACCCCAAAAAGAGTTCTGTATGGGGAAAAAATACCCAAGTTGATGCAAAGGGCAAGGTGCTAGATGGGAAAGCCCTGGCCTGAAGTAGAAGTACATAGCGGCGTAGCTTAGAAGGACAGCCCCAGTTGGAAAAAGGGGCAGCAAAATGGAAGGCGGATGATGGACTACTGGCACTTGCCCTTCCATCACTCTCGTGAGACGGTTTAGGCACAGCAGACTGGAGCTGCGTTTTTGGCAGAGGTGGGAATCGAACCCACAACCTTTTGGACCAGGTTATCAACCATAGCCGCGCGCTCTACCAACTGAGCTATTCAAGCAGGCTCTTTTAGGACTGGGCCTCAGGTTGGTATTGACTTTATTAGGCAGAAGATTGACTTCCAGCCCTGCCGGTCAATGCAGAGGCACAAGAGGACAATGGGTTATTACAGTCATCCAGAACCAATAGCATAAGGTCTAGTTTCCTGTGGTGTAATGGTTAAAACGCAAGTTTCTGACCGTGGGGTCTTGAGTTCAAATCCCGGGTGGGTGACTTTTCAGGTTTCTTTATGGCTGTACAGAACCCTTTATTCTATGCAGATCTGCAATCTGCAATCAAGAGCGTACTCTACTTTCTTTTCGGCAGAATCGCACCAAAGCTGCACTCGCTAGTCAGCTTCTCAAATGCCTGTTTTTGTTAAGCTTGGCGCAGAACACTGTCCTCATTAATCAATTTGCCAAGGTCAACTTCAGGCTGATGCTAGGCAAACCCCAAAAAGAGTTCTGTATGGGGAAAAAATACCCAAGTTGATGCAAAGGGCAAGGTGCTAGATGGGAAAGACCTGGCCTGAAGTAGAAGTACATAGCGGCGTAGCTTAGAAGGACAGCCCCAGTTGGAAAAAGGGGCAGCAAAATGGAAGGCGGATGATGGACTACTGGCACTTGCCCTTCCATCACTCTCGTGAGACGGTTTAGGCACAGCAGACTGGAGCTGCGTTTTTGGCAGAGGTGGGAATCGAACCCACAACCTTTTGGACCAGGTTATCAACCATAGCCGCGCGCTCTACCAACTGAGCTATTCAAGCAGGCTCTTTTAGGACTGGGCCTCAGGTTGGTATTGACTTTATTAGGCAGAAGATTGACTTCCAGCCCTGCCGGTCAATGCAGAGGCACAAGAGGACAATGGGTTATTACAGTCATCCAGAACCAATAGCATAAGGTCTAGTTTCCTGTGGTGTAATGGTTAAAACGCAAGTTTCTGACCGTGGGGTCTTGAGTTCAAATCCCGGGTGGGTGACTTTTCAGGTTTCTTTATGGCTGTACAGAACCCTTTATTCTATGCAGATCTGCAATCTGCAATCAAGAGCGTACTCTACTTTCTTTTCGGCAGAATCGCACCAAAGCTGCACTCGCTAGTCAGCTTCTCAAATGCCTGTTTTTGTTAAGCTTGGCGCAGAACACTGTCCTCATTAATCAATTTGCCAAGGTCAACTTCAGGCTGATGCTAGGCAAACCCCAAAAAGAGTTCTGTATGGGGAAAAAATACCCAAGTTGATGCAAAGGGCAAGGTGCTAGATGGGAAAGACCTGGCCTGAAGTAGAAGTACATAGCGGCGTAGCTTAGAAGGACAGCCCCAGTTGGAAAAAGGGGCAGCAAAATGGAAGGCGGATGATGGACTACTGGCACTTGCCCTTCCATCACTCTCGTGAGACGGTTTAGGCACAGCAGACTGGAGCTGCGTTTTTGGCAGAGGTGGGAATCGAACCCACAACCTTTTGGACCAGGTTATCAACCATAGCCGCGCGCTCTACCAACTGAGCTATTCAAGCAGGCTCTTTTAGGAATGGGCCTCAGGTTGGTATTGACTTTATTAGGCAGAAGATTGACTTCCAGCCCTGCCGGTCAATGCAGAGGCACAAGAGGACAATGGGTTATTACAGTCATCCAGAACCAATAGCATAAGGTCTAGTTTCCTGTGGTGTAATGGTTAAAACGCAAGTTTCTGACCGTGGGGTCTTGAGTTCAAATCCCGGGTGGGTGACTTTTCAGGTTTCTTTATGGCTGTACAGAACCCTTTATTCTATGCAGATCTGCAATCTGCAATCAAGAGCGTACTCTACTTTCTTTTCGGCAGAATCGCACCAAAGCTGCACTCGCTAGTCAGCTTCTCAAATGCCTGTTTTTGTTAAGCTTGGCGCAGAACACTGTCCTCATTAATCAATTTGCCAAGGTCAACTTCAGGCTGATGCTAGGCAAACCCCAAAAAGAGTTCTGTATGGGGAAAAAATACCCAAGTTGATGCAAAGGGCAAGGTGCTAGATGGGAAAGACCTGGCCTGAAGTAGAAGTACATAGCGGCGTAGCTTAGAAGGACAGCCCCAGTTGGAAAAAGGGGCAGCAAAATGGAAGGCGGATGATGGACTACTGGCACTTGCCCTTCCATCACTCTCGTGAGACGGTTTAGGCACAGCAGACTGGAGCTGCGTTTTTGGCAGAGGTGGGAATCGAACCCACAACCTTTTGGACCAGGTTATCAACCATAGCCGCGCGCTCTACCAACTGAGCTATTCAAGCAGGCTCTTTTAGGACTGGGCCTCAGGTTGGTATTGACTTTATTAGGCAGAAGATTGACTTCCAGCCCTGCCGGTCAATGCAGAGGCACAAGAGGACAATGGGTTATTACAGTCATCCAGAACCAATAGCATAAGGTCTAGTTTCCTGTGGTGTAATGGTTAAAACGCAAGTTTCTGACCGTGGGGTCTTGAGTTCAAATCCCGGGTGGGTGACTTTTCAGGTTTCTTTATGGCTGTACAGAACCCTTTATTCTATGCAGATCTGCAATCTGCAATCAAGAGCGTACTCTACTTTCTTTTCGGCAGAATCGCACCAAAGCTGCACTCGCTAGTCAGCTTCTCAAATGCCTGTTTTTGTTAAGCTTGGCACAGAACACTGTCCTCATTAATCAATTTGCCAAGGTCAACTTCAGGCTGATGCTAGGCAAACCCCAAAAAGAGTTCTGTATGGGGAAAAAATACCCAAGTTGATGCAAAGGGCAAGGTGCTAGATGGGAAAGCCCTGGCCTGAAGTAGAAGTACATAGCGGCGTAGCTTAGAAGGACAGCCCCAGTTGGAAAAAGGGGCAGCAAAATGGAAGGCGGATGATGGACTACTGGCACTTGCCCTTCCATCACTCTCGTGAGACGGTTTAGGCACAGCAGACTGGAGCTGCGTTTTTGGCAGAGGTGGGAATCGAACCCACAACCTTTTGGACCAGGTTATCAACCATAGCCGCGCGCTCTACCAACTGAGCTATTCAAGCAGGCTCTTTTAGGAATGGGCCTCAGGTTGGTATTGACTTTATTAGGCAGAAGATTGACTTCCAGCCCTGCCGGTCAATGCAGAGGCACAAGAGGACAATGGGTTATTACAGTCATCCAGAACCAATAGCATAAGGTCTAGTTTCCTGTGGTGTAATGGTTAAAACGCAAGTTTCTGACCGTGGGGTCTTGAGTTCAAATCCCGGGTGGGTGACTTTTCAGGTTTCTTTATGGCTGTACAGAACCCTTTATTCTATGCAGATCTGCAATCTGCAATCAAGAGCGTACTCTACTTTCTTTTCGGCAGAATCGCACCAAAGCTGCACTCGCTAGTCAGCTTCTCAAATGCCTGTTTTTGTTAAGCTTGGCGCAGAACACTGTCCTCATTAATCAATTTGCCAAGGTCAACTTCAGGCTGATGCTAGGCAAACCCCAAAAAGAGTTCTGTATGGGGAAAAAATACCCAAGTTGATGCAAAGGGCAAGGTGCTAGATGGGAAAGCCCTGGCCTGAAGTAGAAGTACATAGCGGCGTAGCTTAGAAGGACAGCCCCAGTTGGAAAAAGGGGCAACAAAATGGAAGGTGGATGATGGACTACTGGCACTTGCCCTTCCATCACTCTCGTGAGACGGTTTAGGCACAGCAGACTGGAGCTGCGTTTTTGGCAGAGGTGGGAATCGAACCCACAACCTTTTGGACCAGGTTATCAACCATAGCCGCGCGCTCTACCAACTGAGCTATTCAAGCAGGCTCTTTTAGGAATGGGCCTCAGGTTGGTATTGACTTTATTAGGCAGAAGATTGACTTCCAGCCCTGCCGGTCAATGCAGAGGCACAAGAGGACAATGGGTTATTACAGTCATCCAGAACCAATAGCATAAGGTCTAGTTTCCTGTGGTGTAATGGTTAAAACGCAAGTTTCTGACCGTGGGGTCTTGAGTTCAAATCCCGGGTGGGTGACTTTTCAGGTTTCTTTATGGCTGTACAGAACCCTTTATTCTATGCAGATCTGCAATCTGCAATCAAGAGCGTACTCTACTTTCTTTTCGGCAGAATCGCACCAAAGCTGCACTCGCTAGTCAGCTTCTCAAATGCCTGTTTTTGTTAAGCTTGGCGCAGAACACTGTCCTCATTAATCAATTTGCCAAGGTCAACTTCAGGCTGATGCTAGGCAAACCCCAAAAAGAGTTCTGTATGGGGAAAAAATACCCAAGTTGATGCAAAGGGCAAGGTGCTAGATGGGAAAGACCTGGCCTGAAGTAGAAGTACATAGCGGCGTAGCTTAGAAGGACAGCCCCAGTTGGAAAAAGGGGCAGCAAAATGGAAGGCGGATGATGGACTACAGGCACTTGCCCTTCCATCACTCTCGTGAGACGGTTTAGGCACAGCAGACTGGAGCTGCGTTTTTGGCAGAGGTGGGAATCGAACCCACAACCTTTTGGACCAGGTTATCAACCATAGCCGCGCGCTCTACCAACTGAGCTATTCAAGCAGGCTCTTTTAGGAATGGGCCTCAGGTTGGTATTGACTTTATTAGGCAGAAGATTGACTTCCAGCCCTGCCGGTCAATGCAGAGGCACAAGAGGACAATGGGTTATTACAGTCATCCAGAACCAATAGCATAAGGTCTAGTTTCCTGTGGTGTAATGGTTAAAACGCAAGTTTCTGACCGTGGGGTCTTGAGTTCAAATCCCGGGTGGGTGACTTTTCAGGTTTCTTTATGGCTGTACAGAACCCTTTATTCTATGCAGATCTGCAATCTGCAATCAAGAGCGTACTCTACTTTCTTTTCGGCAGAATCGCACCAAAGCTGCACTCGCTAGTCAGCTTCTCAAATGCCTGTTTTTGTTAAGCTTGGCGCAGAACACTGTCCTCATTAATCAATTTGCCAAGGTCAACTTCAGGCTGATGCTAGGCAAACCCCAAAAAGAGTTCTGTATGGGGAAAAAATACCCAAGTTGATGCAAAGGGCAAGGTGCTAGATGGGAAAGACCTGGCCTGAAGTAGAAGTACATAGCGGCGTAGCTTAGAAGGACAGCCCCAGTTGGAAAAAGGGGCAGCAAAATGGAAGGCGGATGATGGACTACTGGCACTTGCCCTTCCATCACTCTCGTGAGACGGTTTAGGCACAGCAGACTGGAGCTGCGTTTTTGGCAGAGGTGGGAATCGAACCCACAACCTTTTGGACCAGGTTATCAACCATAGCCGCGCGCTCTACCAACTGAGCTATTCAAGCAGGCTCTTTTAGGACTGGGCCTCAGGTTGGTATTGACTTTATTAGGCAGAAGATTGACTTCCAGCCCTGCCGGTCAATGCAGAGGCACAAGAGGACAATGGGTTATTACAGTCATCCAGAACCAATAGCATAAGGTCTAGTTTCCTGTGGTGTAATGGTTAAAACGCAAGTTTCTGACCGTGGGGTCTTGAGTTCAAATCCCGGGTGGGTGACTTTTCAGGTTTCTTTATGGCTGTACAGAACCCTTTATTCTATGCAGATCTGCAATCTGCAATCAAGAGCGTACTCTACTTTCTTTTCGGCAGAATCGCACCAAAGCTGCACTCGCTAGTCAGCTTCTCAAATGCCTGTTTTTGTTAAGCTTGGCACAGAACACTGTCCTCATTAATCAATTTGCCAAGGTCAACTTCAGGCTGATGCTAGGCAAACCCCAAAAAGAGTTCTGTATGGGGAAAAAATACCCAAGTTGATGCAAAGGGCAAGGTGCTAGATGGGAAAGACCCTGGCCTGAAGTAGAAGTACATAGCGGCGTAGCTTAGAAGGACAGCCCCAGTTGGAAAAAGGGGCAGCAAAATGGAAGGTGGATGATGGACTACTGGCACTTGCCCTTCCATCACTCTCGTGAGACGGTTTAGGCACAGCAGACTGGAGCTGCGTTTTTGGCAGAGGTGGGAATCGAACCCACAACCTTTTGGACCAGGTTATCAACCATAGCCGCGCGCTCTACCAACTGAGCTATTCAAGCAGGCTCTTTTAGGAATGGGCCTCAGGTTGGTATTGACTTTATTAGGCAGAAGATTGACTTCCAGCCCTGCCGGTCAATGCAGAGGCACAAGAGGACAATGGGTTATTACAGTCATCCAGAACCAATAGCATAAGGTCTAGTTTCCTGTGGTGTAATGGTTAAAACGCAAGTTTCTGACCGTGGGGTCTTGAGTTCAAATCCCGGGTGGGTGACTTTTCAGGTTTCTTTATGGCTGTACAGAACCCTTTATTCTATGCAGATCTGCAATCTGCAATCAAGAGCGTACTCTACTTTCTTTTCGGCAGAATCGCACCAAAGCTGCACTCGCTAGTCAGCTTCTCAAATGCCTGTTTTTGTTAAGCTTGGCGCAGAACACTGTCCTCATTAATCAATTTGCCAAGGTCAACTTCAGGCTGATGCTAGGCAAACCCCAAAAAGAGTTCTGTATGGGGAAAAAATACCCAAGTTGATGCAAAGGGCAAGGTGCTAGATGGGAAAGCCCTGGCCTGAAGTAGAAGTACATAGCGGCGTAGCTTAGAAGGACAGCCCCAGTTGGAAAAAGGGGCAGCAAAATGGAAGGCGGATGATGGACTACTGGCACTTGCCCTTCCATCACTCTCGTGAGACGGTTTAGGCACAGCAGACTGGAGCTGCGTTTTTGGCAGAGGTGGGAATCGAACCCACAACCTTTTGGACCAGGTTATCAACCATAGCCGCGCGCTCTACCAACTGAGCTATTCAAGCAGGCTCTTTTAGGAATGGGCCTCAGGTTGGTATTGACTTTATTAGGCAGAAGATTGACTTCCAGCCCTGCCGGTCAATGCAGAGGCACAAGAGGACAATGGGTTATTACAGTCATCCAGAACCAATAGCATAAGGTCTAGTTTCCTGTGGTGTAATGGTTAAAACGCAAGTTTCTGACCGTGGGGTCTTGAGTTCAAATCCCGGGTGGGTGACTTTTCAGGTTTCTTTATGGCTGTACAGAACCCTTTATTCTATGCAGATCTGCAATCTGCAATCAAGAGCGTACTCTACTTTCTTTTCGGCAGAATCGCACCAAAGCTGCACTCGCTAGTCAGCTTCTCAAATGCCTGTTTTTGTTAAGCTTGGCACAGAACACTGTCCTCATTAATCAATTTGCCAAGGTCAACTTCAGGCTGATGCTAGGCAAACCCCAAAAAGAGTTCTGTATGGGGAAAAAATACCCAAGTTGATGCAAAGGGCAAGGTGCTAGATGGGAAAGACCTGGCCTGAAGTAGAAGTACATAGCGGCGTAGCTTAGAAGGACAGCCCCAGTTGGAAAAAGGGGCAGCAAAATGGAAGGCGGATGATGGACTACTGGCACTTGCCCTTCCATCACTCTCGTGAGACGGTTTAGGCACAGCAGACTGGAGCTGCGTTTTTGGCAGAGGTGGGAATCGAACCCACAACCTTTTGGACCAGGTTATCAACCATAGCCGCGCGCTCTACCAACTGAGCTATTCAAGCAGGCTCTTTTAGGACTGGGCCTCAGGTTGGTATTGACTTTATTAGGCAGAAGATTGACTTCCAGCCCTGCCGGTCAATGCAGAGGCACAAGAGGACAATGGGTTATTACAGTCATCCAGAACCAATAGCATAAGGTCTAGTTTCCTGTGGTGTAATGGTTAAAACGCAAGTTTCTGACCGTGGGGTCTTGAGTTCAAATCCCGGGTGGGTGACTTTTCAGGTTTCTTTATGGCTGTACAGAACCCTTTATTCTATGCAGATCTGCAATCTGCAATCAAGAGCGTACTCTACTTTCTTTTCGGCAGAATCGCACCAAAGCTGCACTCGCTAGTCAGCTTCTCAAATGCCTGTTTTTGTTAAGCTTGGCGCAGAACACTGTCCTCATTAATCAATTTGCCAAGGTCAACTTCAGGCTGATGCTAGGCAAACCCCAAAAAGAGTTCTGTATGGGGAAAAAATACCCAAGTTGATGCAAAGGGCAAGGTGCTAGATGGGAAAGACCTGGCCTGAAGTAGAAGTACATAGCGGCGTAGCTTAGAAGGACAGCCCCAGTTGGAAAAAGGGGCAGCAAAATGGAAGGCGGATGATGGACTACTGGCACTTGCCCTTCCATCACTCTCGTGAGACGGTTTAGGCACAGCAGACTGGAGCTGCGTTTTTGGCAGAGGTGGGAATCGAACCCACAACCTTTTGGACCAGGTTATCAACCATAGCCGCGCGCTCTACCAACTGAGCTATTCAAGCAGGCTCTTTTAGGACTGGGCCTCAGGTTGGTATTGACTTTATTAGGCAGAAGATTGACTTCCAGCCCTGCCGGTCAATGCAGAGGCACAAGAGGACAATGGGTTATTACAGTCATCCAGAACCAATAGCATAAGGTCTAGTTTCCTGTGGTGTAATGGTTAAAACGCAAGTTTCTGACCGTGGGGTCTTGAGTTCAAATCCCGGGTGGGTGACTTTTCAGGTTTCTTTATGGCTGTACAGAACCCTTTATTCTATGCAGATCTGCAATCTGCAATCAAGAGCGTACTCTACTTTCTTTTCGGCAGAATCGCACCAAAGCTGCACTCGCTAGTCAGCTTCTCAAATGCCTGTTTTTGTTAAGCTTGGCGCAGAACACTGTCCTCATTAATCAATTTGCCAAGGTCAACTTCAGGCTGATGCTAGGCAAACCCCAAAAAGAGTTCTGTATGGGGAAAAAATACCCAAGTTGATGCAAAGGGCAAGGTGCTAGATGGGAAAGACCTGGCCTGAAGTAGAAGTACATAGCGGCGTAGCTTAGAAGGACAGCCCCAGTTGGAAAAAGGGGCAGCAAAATGGAAGGCGGATGATGGACTACTGGCACTTGCCCTTCCATCACTCTCGTGAGACGGTTTAGGCACAGCAGACTGGAGCTGCGTTTTTGGCAGAGGTGGGAATCGAACCCACAACCTTTTGGACCAGGTTATCAACCATAGCCGCGCGCTCTACCAACTGAGCTATTCAAGCAGGCTCTTTTAGGACTGGGCCTCAGGTTGGTATTGACTTTATTAGGCAGAAGATTGACTTCCAGCCCTGCCGGTCAATGCAGAGGCACAAGAGGACAATGGGTTATTACAGTCATCCAGAACCAATAGCATAAGGTCTAGTTTCCTGTGGTGTAATGGTTAAAACGCAAGTTTCTGACCGTGGGGTCTTGAGTTCAAATCCCGGGTGGGTGACTTTTCAGGTTTCTTTATGGCTGTACAGAACCTTTATTCTATGCAGATCTGCAATCTGCAATCAAGAGCGTACTCTACTTTCTTTTCGGCAGAATCGCACCAAAGCTGCACTCGCTAGTCAGCTTCTCAAATGCCTGTTTTTGTTAAGCTTGGCACAGAACACTGTCCTCATTAATCAATTTGCCAAGGTCAACTTCAGGCTGATGCTAGGCAAACCCCAAAAAGAGTTCTGTATGGGGAAAAAATACCCAAGTTGATGCAAAGGGCAAGGTGCTAGATGGGAAAGCCCTGGCCTGAAGTAGAAGTACATAGCGGCGTAGCTTAGAAGGACAGCCCCAGTTGGAAAAAGGGGCAGCAAAATGGAAGGCGGATGATGGACTACTGGCACTTGCCCTTCCATCACTCTCGTGAGACGGTTTAGGCACAGCAGACTGGAGCTGCGTTTTTGGCAGAGGTGGGAATCGAACCCACAACCTTTTGGACCAGGTTATCAACCATAGCCGCGCGCTCTACCAACTGAGCTATTCAAGCAGGCTCTTTTAGGAATGGGCCTCAGGTTGGTATTGACTTTATTAGGCAGAAGATTGACTTCCAGCCCTGCCGGTCAATGCAGAGGCACAAGAGGACAATGGGTTATTACAGTCATCCAGAACCAATAGCATAAGGTCTAGTTTCCTGTGGTGTAATGGTTAAAACGCAAGTTTCTGACCGTGGGGTCTTGAGTTCAAATCCCGGGTGGGTGACTTTTCAGGTTTCTTTATGGCTGTACAGAACCATTTATTCTATGCAGATCTGCAATCTGCAATCAAGAGCGTACTCTACTTTCTTTTCGGCAGAATCGCACCAAAGCTGCACTCGCTAGTCAGCTTCTCAAATGCCTGTTTTTGTTAAGCTTGGCACAGAACACTGTCCTCATTAATCAATTTGCCAAGGTCAACTTCAGGCTGATGCTAGGCAAACCCCAAAAAGAGTTCTGTATGGGGAAAAAATACCCAAGTTGATGCAAAGGGCAAGGTGCTAGATGGGAAAGACCTGGCCTGAAGTAGAAGTACATAGCGGCGTAGCTTAGAAGGACAGCCCCAGTTGGAAAAAGGGGCAGCAAAATGGAAGGCGGATGATGGACTACTGGCACTTGCCCTTCCATCACTCTCGTGAGACGGTTTAGGCACAGCAGACTGGAGCTGCGTTTTTGGCAGAGGTGGGAATCGAACCCACAACCTTTTGGACCAGGTTATCAACCATAGCCGCGCGCTCTACCAACTGAGCTATTCAAGCAGGCTCTTATAGGACTGGGCCTCAGGTTGGTATTGACTTTATTAGGCAGAAGATTGACTTCCAGCCCTGCCGGTCAATGCAGAGGCACAAGAGGACAATGGTTATTACAGTCATCCAGAACCAATAGCATAAGGTCTAGTTTCCTGTGGTGTAATGGTTAAAACGCAAGTTTCTGACCGTGGGGTCTTGAGTTCAAAACCCGGGTGGGTGACTTTTCAGGTTTCTTTATGGCTGTACAGAACCTATTTATTCTATGCAGATCTGCAATCTGCAATCAAGAGCGTACTCTACTTTCTTTTCGGCAGAATCGCACCAAAGCTGCACTCGCTAGTCAGCTTCTCAAATGCCTGTTTTTGTTAAGCTTGGCACAGAACACTGTCCTCCTTAATCAATTTGCCAAGGTCAACTTCAGGCTGATGCTAGGCAAACCCCAAAAAGAGTTCTGTGAGGGGAAAAAATACCCAAGTTGATGCAAAGGCAAGGTGCTAGATGGGAAAGCCCTGGCCTGAAGTAGAAGTACATAGCGGCGTAGCTAGAAGGACAGCCCCAGTTGGAAAAAGGGCAGCCAAATGGAAGGCGGATGATGGACTACTGGCCACTTGCCCTTCCATCACTCTCGTGAGACGGTTTAGGCACAGCAGACTGGAGCTGGTTTTGGCAGAGGTGGGAATCGAAACCCACAACCTTTTGGACCAGAGGTTATCAACCATAGCCTAGCATGTCGCTTAAAACCAACTGAGAGAGTTCTTCTCGTGAGGATAGGGAGACCGCTCGGGGGCAATAGATCTATAGAAATGTCTAGCACATGCGCTATAGTTGACAAAAGAGAGAACTGGTTGTCTACATTCTGAAGTAGAGGAGAAGGGACAAAGCGTTTCACTCAGCCCACTTGATCTCAAATATGTTAGCGGCCGTAGTCTTAGTAGACGAAGACTGGGGAGGATATATATTGGAAAGCAAAAGAAGGCAGGCTTAAATAAAGTGTTTCTGAGGTCAGAGAAACCCGTATTTTTATCAAACTCTGGATGCAGGACACAGAAGAATATGTAAGAGAATTTTCTGAAGGCTGCTCTCTGTTACACTTATTATGGCCTGTGTTATTTATTAAAGGCTCATCGCTCTGTGAGACATGATTTTAGGGTTTATCATCTCAAATTATTCTGAAAAAAAACAGTGCAAGACACAAAAATGCAGAGCAAGGTTTTTGGCGCTTGGCTGGATGGGGTAGTGAATGCACACATTCCGCTGGTTGAGTAATTTTTTTTGCGAAATACTCTTGAAAAATCGCGATTTTTTTTTAGTGTTCGCACGTACGAAAACGGGGCTGTCGAGAGAATTATATTGCCCCGAAAATGAAACCAGCGAACATAAAAAAATCATTGGCTTCTCCATTTTTTGACTTATATGCGTAAACACTCTTTTTGTACGGACCAGGTTATAATCAACAGAGCAGCGCGCTCTACCAACTGAGCTATTCAAGCAGGCTCTTTTAGGACTGGGCCTCAGGTTGGTATTGACTTTATTAGGCAGAAGATTGACTTCCAGCCCTGCCGGTCAATGCAGAGGCACAAGAGGACAATGGGTTATTACAGTCATCCAGAACCAATAGCATAAGGGCTAGTTTCCTGTGGTGTAATGGTTAAAACGCAAGTTTCTGACCGTGGGGTCTTGAGTTCAAAACCCGGTGTGGGTGACTTTTCAGGTTTCTTTATGGCTGTACAGAACTATTTATTCTATGCAGATCTGCCAATCTGCAATCAAGAGCGTACTCTACTTTCTTTTCGGCAGAATCGCACCAAAGCTGCACTCGCTAGTCAGCTTCTTAAATGCCTGTTTTTGTTAAGCTTGGCACAGAACACTGTCCTCCTTAATCAATTTGCCAAGGTCAACTTCAGGCTGATGCTAGGCAAACCCCAAAAAGAGTTCTGTATGGGTAAAAAATACCCAAGTTGATGCAAAGGGCAAGGTGCTAGATGGGAAAGCCCTGGCCTGAAGTAGAAGTACATAGCGGCGTAGCTTAGAAGGACAGCCCCAGTTGGGAAAAGGGGCAGCCAAATGGAAGGCGGATGATGGACTACTGGGCACTTGCCCTTCCATCCACTCTCGTGAGACGGTTAGGCACAGCAGACTGGAGCTGTGTTTTTGGCAGAGGTGGGAATCAACCCACAACCTTTTGGACCAGGTTATCAACCATAGCCGCGCGCTCTACCAACTGAGCTATTCAAGCAGGCTCTTTAGGACTGGGCCTCAGGTTGGTATTGACTTTATTAGGCAGAAGATTGACTTCCAGCCCTGCCGGTCAATGCAGAGGCACAAGAGGACAATGGGTTATTACAGTCATCCAGAACCAATAGCATAAGGTCTAGTTTCCTGTGGTGTAATGGTTAAAACGCAAGTTTCTGACCGTGGGGTCTTGAGTTCAAAACCCGGGTGGGTGACTTTTCAGGTTTCTTTATGGCTGTACAGAACTATTTATTCTATGCAGATCTGCAATCTGCAATCAAGAGCGTACTCTACTTTCTTTTCGGCAGAATCGCACCAAAGCTGCACTCGCTAGTCAGCGTCTCAAATGCCTGTTTTTGTTAAGCTTGGCACAGAACACTGTCCTCATTAATCAATTTGCCAAGGTCAACTTCAGGCTGATGCTAGGCAAACCCCAAAAAGAGTTCTGTATGGGGAAAAAATACCCAAGTTGATGCAAAGGGCAAGGTGCTAGATGGGAAAGCCCTGGCCTGAAGTAGAAGTACATAGCGGCGTAGCTTAGAAGGACAGCCCCAGTTGGAAAAAGGGGCAGCCAAATGGAAGGCGGATGATGGACTACTGGCACTTGCCCTTCCATCACTCTCGTGAGACGGTTTAGGCACAGCAGACTGGAGCTGTGTTTTTGGCAGAGGTGGGAATCGAACCCACAACCTTTTGGACCAGGTTATCAACCATAGCCGCGCGCTCTACCAACTGAGCTATTCAAGCAGGCTCTTTTAGGACTGGGCCTCAGGTTGGTATTGACTTTATTAGGCAGAAGATTGACTTCCAGCCCTGCCGGTCAATGCAGAGGAACAAGAGGACAATGGGTTATTACAGTCATCCAGAACCAATAGCATAAGGTCTAGTTTCCTGTGGTGTAATGGTTAAAACGCAAGTTTCTGACCGTGGGGTCTTGAGTTCAAAACCCGGGTGGGTGACTTTTCAGGTTTCTTTATGGCTGTACAGAACTATTTATTCTATGCAGATCTGCAATCTGCAATCAAGAGCGTACTCTACTTTCTTTTCGGCAGAATCGCACCAAAGCTGCACTCGCTAGTCAGCGTCTCAAATGCCTGTTTTTGTTAAGCTTGGCACAGAACACTGTCCTCATTAATCAATTTGCCAAGGTCAACTTCAGGCTGATGCTAGGCAAACCCCAAAAAGAGTTCTGTATGGGGAAAAAATACCCAAGTTGATGCAAAGGGCAAGGTGCTAGATGGGAAAGCCCTGGCCTGAAGTAGAAGTACATAGCGGCGTAGCTTAGAAGGACAGCCCCAGTTGGAAAAAGGGGCAGCCAAATGGAAGGCGGATGATGGACTACTGGCACTTGCCCTTCCATCACTCTCGTGAGACAGTTTAGGCACAGCAGACTGGAGCTGCGTTTTTGGCAGAGGTGGGAATCGAACCCACAACCTTTTGGACCAGGTTATCAACCATAGCCGCGCGCTCTACCAACTGAGCTATTCAAGCAGGCTCTTTAGGACTGGGCCTCAGGTTGGTATTGACTTTATTAGGCAGAAGATTGACTTCCAGCCCTGCCGGTCAATGCAGAGGCACAAGAGGACAATGGGTTATTACAGTCATCCAGAACCAATAGCATAAGGTCTAGTTTCCTGTGGTGTAATGGTTAAAACGCAAGTTTCTGACCGTGGGGTCTTGAGTTCAAAACCCGGGTGGGTGACTTTTCAGGTTTCTTTATGGCTGTACAGAACTATTTATTCTATGCAGATCTGCAATCTGCAATCAAGAGCGTACTCTACTTTCTTTTCGGCAGAATCGCACCAAAGCTGCACTCGCTAGTCAGCGTCTCAAATGCCTGTTTTTGTTAAGCTTGGCACAGAACACTGTCCTCATTAATCAATTTGCCAAGGTCAACTTCAGGCTGATGCTAGGCAAACCCCAAAAAGAGTTCTGTATGGGGAAAAAATACCCAAGTTGATGCAAAGGGCAAGGTGCTAGATGGGAAAGCCCTGGCCTGAAGTAGAAGTACATAGCGGCGTAGCTTAGAAGGACAGCCCCAGTTGGAAAAAGGGGCAGCCAAATGGAAGGCGGATGATGGACTACTGGCACTTGCCCTTCCATCACTCTCGTGAGACGGTTTAGGCACAGCAGACTGGAGCTGTGTTTTTGGCAGAGGTGGGAATCGAACCCACAACCTTTTGGACCAGGTTATCAACCATAGCCGCGCGCTCTACCAACTGAGCTATTCAAGCAGGCTCTTATAGGACTGGGCCTCAGGTTGGTATTGACTTTATTAGGCAGAAGATTGACTTCCAGCCCTGCCGGTCAATGCAGAGGCACAAGAGGACAATGGGTTATTACAGTCATCCAGAACCAACAGCATAAGGTCTAGTTTCCTGTGGTGTAATGGTTAAAACGCAAGTTTCTGACCGTGGGGTCTTGAGTTCAAAACCCGGGTGGGTGACTTTTCAGGTTTCTTTATGGCTGTACAGAACTATTTATTCTATGCAGATCTGCAATCTGCAATCAAGAGCGTACTCTACTTTCTTTTCGGCAGAATCGCACCAAAGCTGCACTCGCTAGTCAGCGTCTCAAATGCCTGTTTTTGTTAAGCTTGGCACAGAACACTGTCCTCATTAATCAATTTGCCAAGGTCAACTTCAGGCTGATGCTAGGCAAACCCCAAAAAGAGTTCTGTATGGGGAAAAAATACCCAAGTTGATGCAAAGGGCAAGGTGCTAGATGGGAAAGCCCTGGCCTGAAGTAGAAGTACATAGCGGCGTAGCTTAGAAGGACAGCCCCAGTTGGAAAAAGGGGCAGCCAAATGGAAGGCGGATGATAGACTACTGGCACTTGCCCTTCCATCACTCTCGTGAGACGGTTTAGGCACAGCAGACTGGAGCTGTGTTTTTGGCAGAGGTGGGAATCGAACCCACAACCTTTTGGACCAGGTTATCAACCATAGCCGCGCGCTCTACCAACTGAGCTATTCAAGCAGGCTATTTTAGGACTGGGCCTCAGGTTGGTATTGACTTTATTAGGCAGAAGATTGACTTCCAGCCCTGCCGGTCAATGCAGAGGAACAAGAGGACAATGGGTTATTACAGTCATCCAGAACCAATAGCATAAGGTCTAGTTTCCTGTGGTGTAATGGTTAAAACGCAAGTTTCTGACCGTGGGGTCTTGAGTTCAAAACCCGGGTGGGTGACTTTTCAGGTTTCTTTATGGCTGTACAGAACTATTTATTCTATGCAGATCTGCAATCTGCAATCAAGAGCGTACTCTACTTTCTTTTCGGCAGAATCGCACCAAAGCTGCACTCGCTAGTCAGCTTCTCAAATGCCTGTTTTTGTTAAGCTTGGCACAGAACACTGTCCTCATTAATCAATTTGCCAAGGTCAACTTCAGGCTGATGCTAGGCAAACCCCAAAAAGAGTTCTGTATGGGGAAAAAATACCCAAGTTGATGCAAAGGGCAAGGTGCTAGATGGGAAAGCCCTGGCCTGAAGTAGAAGTACATAGCGGCGTAGCTTAGAAGGACAGCCCCAGTTGGAAAAAGGGGCAGCCAAATGGAAGGCGGATGATGGACTACTGGCACTTGCCCTTCCATCACTCTCGTGAGACGGTTTAGGCACAGCAGACTGGAGCTGTGTTTTTGGCAGAGGTGGGAATCGAACCCACAACCTTTTGGACCAGGTTATCAACCATAGCCGCGCGCTCTACCAACTGAGCTATTCAAGCAGGCTCTTTTAGGACTGGGCCTCAGGTTGGTATTGACTTTATTAGGCAGAAGATTGACTTCCAGCCCTGCCGGTCAATGCAGAGGCACAAGAGGACAATGGGTTATTACAGTCATCCAGAACCAATAGCATAAGGTCTAGTTTCCTGTGGTGTAATGGTTAAAACGCAAGTTTCTGACCGTGGGGTCTTGAGTTCAAAACCCGGGTGGGTGACTTTTCAGGTTTCTTTATGGCTGTACAGAACTATTTATTCTATGCAGATCTGCAATCTGCAATCAAGAGCGTACTCTACTTTCTTTTCGGCAGAATCGCACCAAAGCTGCACTCGCTAGTCAGCTTCTCAAATGCCTGTTTTTGTTAAGCTTGGCACAGAACACTGTCCTCATTAATCAATTTGCCAAGGTCAACTTCAGGCTGATGCTAGGCAAACCCCAAAAAGAGTTCTGTATGGGGAAAAAATACCCAAGTTGATGCAAAGGGCAAGGTGCTAGATGGGAAAGCCCTGGCCTGAAGTAGAAGTACATAGCGGCGTAGCTTAGAAGGACAGCCCCAGTTGGAAAAAGGGGCAGCCAAATGGAAGGCGGATGATGGACTACTGGCACTTGCCCTTCCATCACTCTCGTGAGACGGTTTAGGCACAGCAGACTGGAGCTGTGTTTTTGGCAGAGGTGGGAATCGAACCCACAACCTTTTGGACCAGGTTATCAACCATAGCCGCGCGCTCTACCAACTGAGCTATTCAAGCAGGCTCTTATAGGACTGGGCCTCAGGTTGGTATTGACTTTATTAGGCAGAAGATTGACTTCCAGCCCTGCCGGTCAATGCAGAGGCACAAGAGGACAATGGGTTATTACAGTCATCCAGAACCAATAGCATAAGGTCTAGTTTCCTGTGGTGTAATGGTTAAAACGCAAGTTTCTGACCGTGGGGTCTTGAGTTCAAAACCCGGGTGGGTGACTTTTCAGGTTTCTTTATGGCTGTACAGAACTATTTATTCTATGCAGATCTGCAATCTGCAATCAAGAGCGTACTCTACTTTCTTTTCGGCAGAATCGCACCAAAGCTGCACTCGCTAGTCAGCGTCTCAAATGCCTGTTTTTGTTAAGCTTGGCACAGAACACTGTCCTCATTAATCAATTTGCCAAGGTCAACTTCAGGCTGATGCTAGGCAAACCCCAAAAAGAGTTCTGTATGGGGAAAAAATACCCAAGTTGATGCAAAGGGCAAGGTGCTAGATGGGAAAGCCCTGGCCTGAAGTAGAAGTACATAGCGGCGTAGCTTAGAAGGACAGCCCCAGTTGGAAAAAGGGGCAGCCAAATGGAAGGCGGATGATAGACTACTGGCACTTGCCCTTCCATCACTCTCGTGAGACAGTTTAGGCACAGCAGACTGGAGCTGCGTTTTTGGCAGAGGTGGGAATCGAACCCACAACCTTTTGGACCAGGTTATCAACCATAGCCGCGCGCTCTACCAACTGAGCTATTCAAGCAGGCTCTTTTAGGACTGGGCCTCAGGTTGGTATTGACTTTATTAGGCAGAAGATTGACTTCCAGCCCTGCCGGTCAATGCAGAGGAACAAGAGGACAATGGGTTATTACAGTCATCCAGAACCAATAGCATAAGGTCTAGTTTCCTGTGGTGTAATGGTTAAAACGCAAGTTTCTGACCGTGGGGTCTTGAGTTCAAAACCCGGGTGGGTGACTTTTCAGGTTTCTTTATGGCTGTACAGAACTATTTATTCTATGCAGATCTGCAATCTGCAATCAAGAGCGTACTCTACTTTCTTTTCGGCAGAATCGCACCAAAGCTGCACTCGCTAGTCAGCTTCTCAAATGCCTGTTTTTGTTAAGCTTGGCACAGAACACTGTCCTCATTAATCAATTTGCCAAGGTCAACTTCAGGCTGATGCTAGGCAAACCCCAAAAAGAGTTCTGTATGGGGAAAAAATACCCAAGTTGATGCAAAGGGCAAGGTGCTAGATGGGAAAGCCCTGGCCTGAAGTAGAAGTACATAGCGGCGTAGCTTAGAAGGACAGCCCCAGTTGGAAAAAGGGGCAGCCAAATGGAAGGCGGATGATGGACTACTGGCACTTGCCCTTCCATCACTCTCGTGAGACGGTTTAGGCACAGCAGACTGGAGCTGTGTTTTTGGCAGAGGTGGGAATCGAACCCACAACCTTTTGGACCAGGTTATCAACCATAGCCGCGCGCTCTACCAACTGAGCTATTCAAGCAGGCTCTTATAGGACTGGGCCTCAGGTTGGTATTGACTTTATTAGGCAGAAGATTGACTTCCAGCCCTGCCGGTCAATGCAGAGGCACAAGAGGACAATGGGTTATTACAGTCATCCAGAACCAACAGCATAAGGTCTAGTTTCCTGTGGTGTAATGGTTAAAACGCAAGTTTCTGACCGTGGGGTCTTGAGTTCAAAACCCGGGTGGGTGACTTTTCAGGTTTCTTTATGGCTGTACAGAACTATTTATTCTATGCAGATCTGCAATCTGCAATCAAGAGCGTACTCTACTTTCTTTTCGGCAGAATCGCACCAAAGCTGCACTCGCTAGTCAGCGTCTCAAATGCCTGTTTTTGTTAAGCTTGGCACAGAACACTGTCCTCATTAATCAATTTGCCAAGGTCAACTTCAGGCTGATGCTAGGCAAACCCCAAAAAGAGTTCTGTATGGGGAAAAAATACCCAAGTTGATGCAAAGGGCAAGGTGCTAGATGGGAAAGCCCTGGCCTGAAGTAGAAGTACATAGCGGCGTAGCTTAGAAGGACAGCCCCAGTTGGAAAAAGGGGCAGCCAAATGGAAGGCGGATGATGGACTACTGGCACTTGCCCTTCCATCACTCTCGTGAGACGGTTTAGGCACAGCAGACTGGAGCTGTGTTTTTGGCAGAGGTGGGAATCGAACCCACAACCTTTTGGACCAGGTTATCAACCATAGCCGCGCGCTCTACCAACTGAGCTATTCAAGCAGGCTCTTATAGGACTGGGCCTCAGGTTGGTATTGACTTTATTAGGCAGAAGATTGACTTCCAGCCCTGCCGGTCAATGCAGAGGCACAAGAGGACAATGGGTTATTACAGTCATCCAGAACCAACAGCATAAGGTCTAGTTTCCTGTGGTGTAATGGTTAAAACGCAAGTTTCTGACCGTGGGGTCTTGAGTTCAAAACCCGGGTGGGTGACTTTTCAGGTTTCTTTATGGCTGTACAGAACTATTTATTCTATGCAGATCTGCAATCTGCAATCAAGAGCGTACTCTACTTTCTTTTCGGCAGAATCGCACCAAAGCTGCACTCGCTAGTCAGCGTCTCAAATGCCTGTTTTTGTTAAGCTTGGCACAGAACACTGTCCTCATTAATCAATTTGCCAAGGTCAACTTCAGGCTGATGCTAGGCAAACCCCAAAAAGAGTTCTGTATGGGGAAAAAATACCCAAGTTGATGCAAAGGGCAAGGTGCTAGATGGGAAAGCCCTGGCCTGAAGTAGAAGTACATAGCGGCGTAGCTTAGAAGGACAGCCCCAGTTGGAAAAAGGGGCAGCCAAATGGAAGGCGGATGATAGACTACTGGCACTTGCCCTTCCATCACTCTCGTGAGACAGTTTAGGCACAGCAGACTGGAGCTGCGTTTTTGGCAGAGGTGGGAATCGAACCCACAACCTTTTGGACCAGGTTATCAACCATAGCCGCGCGCTCTACCAACTGAGCTATTCAAGCAGGCTCTTTTAGGACTGGGCCTCAGGTTGGTATTGACTTTATTAGGCAGAAGATTGACTTCCAGCCCTGCCGGTCAATGCAGAGGAACAAGAGGACAATGGGTTATTACAGTCATCCAGAACCAATAGCATAAGGTCTAGTTTCCTGTGGTGTAATGGTTAAAACGCAAGTTTCTGACCGTGGGGTCTTGAGTTCAAAACCCGGGTGGGTGACTTTTCAGGTTTCTTTATGGCTGTACAGAACTATTTATTCTATGCAGATCTGCAATCTGCAATCAAGAGCGTACTCTACTTTCTTTTCGGCAGAATCGCACCAAAGCTGCACTCGCTAGTCAGCTTCTCAAATGCCTGTTTTTGTTAAGCTTGGCACAGAACACTGTCCTCATTAATCAATTTGCCAAGGTCAACTTCAGGCTGATGCTAGGCAAACCCCAAAAAGAGTTCTGTATGGGGAAAAAATACCCAAGTTGATGCAAAGGGCAAGGTGCTAGATGGGAAAGCCCTGGCCTGAAGTAGAAGTACATAGCGGCGTAGCTTAGAAGGACAGCCCCAGTTGGAAAAAGGGGCAGCCAAATGGAAGGCGGATGATGGACTACTGGCACTTGCCCTTCCATCACTCTCGTGAGACGGTTTAGGCACAGCAGACTGGAGCTGTGTTTTTGGCAGAGGTGGGAATCGAACCCACAACCTTTTGGACCAGGTTATCAACCATAGCCGCGCGCTCTACCAACTGAGCTATTCAAGCAGGCTCTTATAGGACTGGGCCTCAGGTTGGTATTGACTTTATTAGGCAGAAGATTGACTTCCAGCCCTGCCGGTCAATGCAGAGGCACAAGAGGACAATGGGTTATTACAGTCATCCAGAACCAATAGCATAAGGTCTAGTTTCCTGTGGTGTAATGGTTAAAACGCAAGTTTCTGACCGTGGGGTCTTGAGTTCAAAACCCGGGTGGGTGACTTTTCAGGTTTCTTTATGGCTGTACAGAACTATTTATTCTATGCAGATCTGCAATCTGCAATCAAGAGCGTACTCTACTTTCTTTTCGGCAGAATCGCACCAAAGCTGCACTCGCTAGTCAGCGTCTCAAATGCCTGTTTTTGTTAAGCTTGGCACAGAACACTGTCCTCATTAATCAATTTGCCAAGGTCAACTTCAGGCTGATGCTAGGCAAACCCCAAAAAGAGTTCTGTATGGGGAAAAAATACCCAAGTTGATGCAAAGGGCAAGGTGCTAGATGGGAAAGCCCTGGCCTGAAGTAGAAGTACATAGCGGCGTAGCTTAGAAGGACAGCCCCAGTTGGAAAAAGGGGCAGCCAAATGGAAGGCGGATGATAGACTACTGGCACTTGCCCTTCCATCACTCTCGTGAGACAGTTTAGGCACAGCAGACTGGAGCTGCGTTTTTGGCAGAGGTGGGAATCGAACCCACAACCTTTTGGACCAGGTTATCAACCATAGCCGCGCGCTCTACCAACTGAGCTATTCAAGCAGGCTCTTTTAGGACTGGGCCTCAGGTTGGTATTGACTTTATTAGGCAGAAGATTGACTTCCAGCCCTGCCGGTCAATGCAGAGGAACAAGAGGACAATGGGTTATTACAGTCATCCAGAACCAATAGCATAAGGTCTAGTTTCCTGTGGTGTAATGGTTAAAACGCAAGTTTCTGACCGTGGGGTCTTGAGTTCAAAACCCGGGTGGGTGACTTTTCAGGTTTCTTTATGGCTGTACAGAACTATTTATTCTATGCAGATCTGCAATCTGCAATCAAGAGCGTACTCTACTTTCTTTTCGGCAGAATCGCACCAAAGCTGCACTCGCTAGTCAGCTTCTCAAATGCCTGTTTTTGTTAAGCTTGGCACAGAACACTGTCCTCATTAATCAATTTGCCAAGGTCAACTTCAGGCTGATGCTAGGCAAACCCCAAAAAGAGTTCTGTATGGGGAAAAAATACCCAAGTTGATGCAAAGGGCAAGGTGCTAGATGGGAAAGCCCTGGCCTGAAGTAGAAGTACATAGCGGCGTAGCTTAGAAGGACAGCCCCAGTTGGAAAAAGGGGCAGCCAAATGGAAGGCGGATGATGGACTACTGGCACTTGCCCTTCCATCACTCTCGTGAGACGGTTTAGGCACAGCAGACTGGAGCTGTGTTTTTGGCAGAGGTGGGAATCGAACCCACAACCTTTTGGACCAGGTTATCAACCATAGCCGCGCGCTCTACCAACTGAGCTATTCAAGCAGGCTCTTATAGGACTGGGCCTCAGGTTGGTATTGACTTTATTAGGCAGAAGATTGACTTCCAGCCCTGCCGGTCAATGCAGAGGCACAAGAGGACAATGGGTTATTACAGTCATCCAGAACCAACAGCATAAGGTCTAGTTTCCTGTGGTGTAATGGTTAAAACGCAAGTTTCTGACCGTGGGGTCTTGAGTTCAAAACCCGGGTGGGTGACTTTTCAGGTTTCTTTATGGCTGTACAGAACTATTTATTCTATGCAGATCTGCAATCTGCAATCAAGAGCGTACTCTACTTTCTTTTCGGCAGAATCGCACCAAAGCTGCACTCGCTAGTCAGCGTCTCAAATGCCTGTTTTTGTTAAGCTTGGCACAGAACACTGTCCTCATTAATCAATTTGCCAAGGTCAACTTCAGGCTGATGCTAGGCAAACCCCAAAAAGAGTTCTGTATGGGGAAAAAATACCCAAGTTGATGCAAAGGGCAAGGTGCTAGATGGGAAAGCCCTGGCCTGAAGTAGAAGTACATAGCGGCGTAGCTTAGAAGGACAGCCCCAGTTGGAAAAAGGGGCAGCCAAATGGAAGGCGGATGATGGACTACTGGCACTTGCCCTTCCATCACTCTCGTGAGACAGTTTAGGCACAGCAGACTGGAGCTGCGTTTTTGGCAGAGGTGGGAATCGAACCCACAACCTTTTGGACCAGGTTATCAACCATAGCCGCGCGCTCTACCAACTGAGCTATTCAAGCAGGCTCTTTTAGGACTGGGCCTCAGGTTGGTATTGACTTTATTAGGCAGAAGATTGACTTCCAGCCCTGCCGGTCAATGCAGAGGAACAAGAGGACAATGGGTTATTACAGTCATCCAGAACCAATAGCATAAGGTCTAGTTTCCTGTGGTGTAATGGTTAAAACGCAAGTTTCTGACCGTGGGGTCTTGAGTTCAAAACCCGGGTGGGTGACTTTTCAGGTTTCTTTATGGCTGTACAGAACTATTTATTCTATGCAGATCTGCAATCTGCAATCAAGAGCGTACTCTACTTTCTTTTCGGCAGAATCGCACCAAAGCTGCACTCGCTAGTCAGCTTCTCAAATGCCTGTTTTTGTTAAGCTTGGCACAGAACACTGTCCTCATTAATCAATTTGCCAAGGTCAACTTCAGGCTGATGCTAGGCAAACCCCAAAAAGAGTTCTGTATGGGGAAAAAATACCCAAGTTGATGCAAAGGGCAAGGTGCTAGATGGGAAAGCCCTGGCCTGAAGTAGAAGTACATAGCGGCGTAGCTTAGAAGGACAGCCCCAGTTGGAAAAAGGGGCAGCCAAATGGAAGGCGGATGATGGACTACTGGCACTTGCCCTTCCATCACTCTCGTGAGACAGTTTAGGCACAGCAGACTGGAGCTGCGTTTTTGGCAGAGGTGGGAATCGAACCCACAACCTTTTGGACCAGGTTATCAACCATAGCCGCGCGCTCTACCAACTGAGCTATTCAAGCAGGCTCTTTTAGGACTGGGCCTCAGGTTGGTATTGACTTTATTAGGCAGAAGATTGACTTCCAGCCCTGCCGGTCAATGCAGAGGCACAAGAGGACAATGGGTTATTACAGTCATCCAGAACCAATAGCATAAGGTCTAGTTTCCTGTGGTGTAATGGTTAAAACGCAGGTTTCTGACCGTGGGGTCTTGAGTTCAAATCCCGGGTGGGTGACTTTTCAGGTTTCTTTATGGCTGTACAGAACCCTTTATTCTATGCAGATCTGCAATCTGCAATCAAGAGCGTACTCTACTTTCTTTTCGGCAGAATCGCACCAAAGCTGCACTCGCTAGTCAGCTTCTCAAATGCCTGTTTTTGTTAAGCTTGGCACAGAACACTGTCCTCATTAATCAATTTGCCAAGGTCAACTTCAGGCTGATGCTAGGCAAACCCCAAAAAGAGTTCTGTATGGGGAAAAAATACCCAAGTTGATGCAAAGGGCAAGGTGCTAGATGGGAAAGCCCTGGCCTGAAGTAGAAGTACATAGCGGCGTAGCTTAGAAGGACAGCCCCAGTTGGAAAAAGGGGCAGCCAAATGGAAGGCGGATGATGGACTACTGGCACTTGCCCTTCCATCACTCTCGTGAGACAGTTTAGGCACAGCTGACTGGAGCTGCGTTTTTGGCAGAGGTGGGAATCGAACCCACAACCTTTTGGACCAGGTTATCAACCATAGCCGCGCGCTCTACCAACTGAGCTATTCAAGCAGGCTCTTTTAGGACTGGGCCTCAGGTTGGTATTGACTTTATTAGGCAGAAGATTGACTTCCAGCCCTGCCGGTCAATGCAGAGGCACAAGAGGACAATGGGTTATTACAGTCATCCAGAACCAATAGCAAAAGGTCTAGTTTCCTGTGGTGTAATGGTTAAAACGCAGGTTTCTGACCGCGGGGTCTTGAGTTCAAATCCCGGGTGGGTGACTTTTCAGGTTTCTTTATGGCTGTACAGAACCCTTTATTCTATGCAGATCTGCAATCTGCAATCAAGAGCGTACTCTACTTTCTTTTCGGCAGAATCGCACCAAAGCTGCACTCGCTAGTCAGCTTCTCAAATGCCTGTTTTTTTTAAGCTTGGCACAGAACCACTGTCCTCATTAATCAATTTGCCAAGGTCAACTTCAGGCTGATGCTAGGCAAACCCCAAAAAGAGTTCTGTATGGGGAAAAAATACCCAAGTTGATGCAAAGGGCAAGGTGCTAGATGGGAAAGCCCTGGCCTGAAGTAGAAGTACATAGCGGCGTAGCTTAGAAGGACAGCCCCAGTTGGAAAAAGGGGCAGCCAAAATGGAAGGCAGATGATGGACTACTGGCACTTGCCCTTCCATCACTCTCGTGAGACAGTTTAGGCACAGCAGACTGGAGCTGCGTTTTTGGCAGAGGTGGGAATCGAACCCACAACCTTTTGGACCAGGTTATCAACCATAGCCGCGCGCTCTACCAACTGAGCTATTCAAGCAGGCTGTTTAGGAATGGGCCTCAGGTTGGTATTGACTTTATTAGGCAGAAGATTGACTTCCAGCCCTGCCGGTCAATGCAGAGGCACAAGAGGACAATGGGTTATTACAGTCATCCAGAACCAATAGCATAAGGTCTAGTTTCCTGTGGTGTAATGGTTAAAACGCAGGTTTCTGACCGTGGGGTCTTGAGTTCAAATCCCGGGTGGGTGACTTTTCAGGTTTCTTTATGGCTGTACAGAACCCTTTATTCTATGCAGATCTGCAATCTGCAATCAAGAGCGTACTCTACTTTCTTTTCGCAGAATCGCACCAAAGCTGCACTCGCTAGTCAGCTTCTCAAATGCCTGTTTTTGTTAAGCTTGGCGCAGAACACTGTCCTTATTAATCAATTTGCCAAGGTCAACTTCAGGCTGATGCTAGGCAAACCCCAAAAAGAGTTCTGTATGGGGAAAAAATACCCAAGTTGATGCAAAAGGCAAGGTGCTAGATGGGAAAGCCCTGGCCTGAAGTAGAAGTACATAGCGGTGTAGCTTAGAAGGACAGCCCCAGTTGGAAAAAGGGGCAGCCAAATGGACGGCGGATGATGGACTACTGGCATTTGCCCTTCCATCAAACTCGTGAGATAGTTTAGGCACAGCTGACTGGAGCTGCGTTTTTGGCAGAGGTGGGAATCGAACCCACAACCTTTTGGACCAGGTTATCAACCATAGCCGTGCGCTCTACCAACTGAGCTATTCAAGCAGGCTCTTTTAGGAATGGGCCTCAGGTTGGTATTGACTTTATTAGGCAGAAGATTGACTTCCAGCCCTGCCGGTCAATGCAGAGGCACAAGAGGACAATGGGTTATTACAGTCATCCAGAACCAATAGCATAACGTCTAGTTTCCTGTGGTGTAATGGTTAAAACGCAGGTTTCTGACCGTGGGGTCTTGAGTTCAAATCCCAGGTGGGTGACTTTTCAGGTTTCTTTATGGCTGTACAGAACCCTTTATTCTATGCAGATCTGCAATCTGCAATCAAGAGTGTACTCTACTTTCTTTTCGGCAGAATCGCACCAAAGCTGCACTCGCTAGTCAGCTTCTCAATTGCCTGTTTTTGTTAAGCTTGGCGCAGAACACTGTCCTCATTAATCAATTTGCCAAGGTCAACTTCAGGCTGATGCTAGGCAAACCCCAAAAAGAGTTCTGTATGGGGAAAAAATACCCAAGTTGATGCAAAGGGCAAGGTGCTAGATGGGAAAGCCCTAGCCTGAAGTAGAAGTACATAGCGGCGTAGCTTAGAAGGAAAGCCCCAGTTGGAAAAAGGGGCAGCAAAATGGAAGGCAGATGATGGACTACTGGCACTTGCCCTTCCATCACTCTCGTGAGACAGTTTAGGCACAGCAGACTGGAGCTGTGTTTTTGGCAGAGGTGGGAATTGAACCAACAACCTTTTGGACCAGGTTATCAACCATAGCCGCGCGCTCTACCAACTGAGCTATTCAAGCAGGCTCTTTTAGGAATGGGCCTCAGGTTGGTATTGACTTTATTAGGCAGAAGATTGACTTCCAGCCCTGCCGGTCAATGCAGAGGCACAAGAGGACAATGGGTTATTACAGTCATCCAGAACCAATAGCATAACGTCTAGTTTCCTGTGGTGTAATGGTTAAAACGCAGGTTTCTGACCGTGGGGTCTTGAGTTCAAATCCCAGGTGGGTGACTTTTCAGGTTTCTTTATGGCTGTACAGAACCCTTTATTCTATGCAGATCTGCAATCTGCAATCAAGAGCGTACTCTACTTTCTTTTCGGCAGAATCGCACCAAAGCTGCACTCGCTAGTCAGCTTCTCAAATGCCTGTTTTTGTTAAGCTTGGCGCAGAACACTGTCCTCATTAATCAATTTGCCAAGGTCAACTTCAGGCTGATGCTAGGCAAACCCCAAAAAGAGTTCTGTATGTGGAAAAAATACCCAAGTTGATGCAAAAGGCAAGGTGCTAGATGGGAAAGCCCTGGCCTGAAGTAGAAGCACATAGCGGCGTAGCTTAGAAGGACAGCCCAGTTGGAAAAAGGGGCAGCCAAATGAACGGCGGATGATGGACTACTGGCACTTGCCCTTCCATCAATCTCGTGAGATAGTTTAGGCACAGCTGACTGAAGCTGCGTTTTTGGCAGAGGTGGGAATCGAACCCACAACCTTTTGGACCAGGTTATCAACCATAGCCGCGCGCTCTACCAACTGAGCTATTCAAGCAGGCTCTATTAGGACTGGGCCTCAGGTTGGTATTGACTTTATTAGGCAGAAGATTGACTTCCAGCCCTGCCGGTCAATGCAGAGGCACAAGAGGACAATGGGTTATTACAGTCATCCAGAACCAATAGCACAAGGTCTAGTTTCCTGTGGTGTAATGGTTAAAACGCAGGTTTCTGACCGCGGGTTCTTGAGTTCAAATCCCGGGTGGGTGACTTTTCAGGTTTCTTTATGGCTGTACAGAACCCTTTATTCTATGCAGATCTGCAATCTGCAATCAAGAGCGTACTCTACTTTCTTTTCGGCAGAATCGCAAAAAAGCTGCACTCGCTAGTCAGCTTCTCAAATGCTTGTTTTTTTTAAGCTTGGCACAGAACCACTGTCCTCATTAATCAATTTGCCAAGGTCAACTTCAGGCTGATGCTAGGCAAACCCCAAAAAGAGTTCTGTATGGGGAAAAAATACCCAAGTTGATGCAAAGGGCAAGGTGCTCGATGGGAAAGCCCTGGCCTGAAGTAGAAGTACATAGCGGCGTAGCTTAGAAGGACAGCCCCAGTTGGAAAAAGGGGCAGCAAAATGGAAGGCAGATGATGGACTACTGGCACTTGCCCTTCCATCACTCTCGTGAGACAGTTTAGGCACAGCAGACTGGAGCTGCGTTTTTGTCAGAGGTGGGAATTGAACGGACAACCTTTTGGACCAGGTTATCAACCATAGCCGCGCGCTCTACCAACTGAGCTATTCAAGCAGGCTGTTTTAGGAATGGGCCTCAGGTTGGTATTGACTTTATTAGGCAGAAGATTGACTTCCAGCCCTGCCGGTCAATGCAGAGGCACAAGAGGACAATGGGTTATTACAGTCATCCAGAACCAATAGCATAACGTCTAGTTTCCTGTGGTGTAATGGTTAAAACGCAGGTTTCTGACCGTGGGGTCTTGAGTTCAAATCCCAGGTGGGTGACTTTTCAGGTTTCTTTATGGCTGTACAGAACCCTTTATTCTATCCAGATCTGCAATCTGCAATCAAGAGCGTACTCTACTTTCTTTTCGGCAGAATCGCACCAAAGCTGCACTCGCTAGTCAGCTTCTCAAATGCCTGTTTTTGTTAAGCTTGGCACAGAACCACTGTCCTCATTAATCAATTTGCCAAGGTCAACTTCAGGCTGATGCTAGGCAAACCCCAAAAAGAGTTCTGTATGGGGAAAAAATACCCAAGTTGATGCAAAGGGCAAGGTGCTCGATGGGAAAGCCCTGGCCTGAAGTAGAAGTACATAGCGGCGTAGCTTAGAAGGACAGCCCCAGTTGGAAAAAGGGGCAGCAAAATGGAAGGCAGATGATGGACTACTGGCACTTGCCCTTTCATCACTCTCGTGAGACAGTTTAGGCACAGCAGACTGGAGCTGCGTTTTTGTCAGAGGTGGGAATTGAACGGACAACCTTTTGGACCAGGTTATCAACCATAGCCGCGCGCTCTACCAACTGAGCTATTCAAGCAGGCTGTTTTAGGAATGGGCCTCAGGTTGGTATTGACTTTATTAGGCAGAAGATTGACTTCCAGCCCTGCCGGTCAATGCAGAGGCACAAGAGGACAATGGGTTATTACAGTCATCCAGAACCAATAGCATAACGTCTAGTTTCCTGTGGTGTAATGGTTAAAACGCAGGTTTCTGACCGTGGGGTCTTGAGTTCAAATCCCAGGTGGGTGACTTTTCAGGTTTCTTTATGGCTGTACAGAACCCTTTATTCTATCCAGATCTGCAATCTGCAATCAAGAGCGTACTCTACTTTCTTTTCGGCAGAATCGCACCAAAGCTGCACTCGCTAGTCAGCTTCTCAAATGCCTGTTTTTGTTAAGCTTGGCGCAGAACACTGTCCTCATTAATCAATTTGCCAAGGTCAACTTCAGGCTGATGCTAGGCAAACCCCAAAAAGAGTTCTGTATGGGGAAAAAATACCCAAGTTGATGCAAAAGGCAAGGTGCTAGATGGGAAAGCCCTGGCCTGAAGTAGAAGCACATAGCGGCGTAGCATAGAAGGACAGCCCAAGTTGGAAAAAGGGGCAGCCAAATGGACGGCGGATGATGGACTACTGGCACTTGCCCTTCCATCAATCTCGTGAGATAGTTTAGGCACAGCTGACTGAAGCTGCATTTTTGGCAGAGGTGGGAATCGAACCCACAACCTTTTGGACCAGGTTATCAACCATAGCCGCGCGCTCTACCAACTGAGCTATTCAAGCAGGCTCTATTAGGACTGGGCCTCAGGTTGGTATTGACTTTATTAGGCAGAAGATTGACTTCCAGCCCTGCCGGTCAATGCAGAGGCACAAGAGGACAATGGGTTATTACAGTCATCCAGAACCAATAGCACAAGGTCTAGTTTCCTGTGGTGTAATGGTTAAAACGCAGGTTTCTGACCGCGGGTTCTTGAGTTCAAATCCCGGGTGGGTGACTTTTCAGGTTTCTTTATGGCTGTACAGAACCCTTTATTCTATGCAGATCTGCAATCTGCAATCAAGAGCGTACTCTACTTTCTTTTCGGCAGAATCGCACCAAAGCTGCACTCGCTAGTCAGCTTCTCAAATGCTTTTTTTTTTTTAAGCTTGGCACAGAACCACTGTCCTCATTAATCAATTTGCCAAGGTCAACTTCAGGCTGATGCTAGGCAAACCCCAAAAAGAGTTCTGTATGGGGAAAAAATACCCAAGTTGATGCAAAGGGCAAGGTGCTCGATGAGAAAGCCCTGGCCTGAAGTAGAAGTACATAGCGGCGTAGCTTAGAAGGACAGCCCCAGTTGGAAAAAGGGGCAGCAAAATGGAAGGCAGATGATGGACTACTGGCACTTGCCCTTCCATCACTCTCGTGAGACAGTTTAGGCACAGCAGACTGGAGCTGCGTTTTTGTCAGAGGTGGGAATTGAACGGACAACCTTTTGGACCAGGTTATCAACCATAGCCGCGCGCTCTACCAACTGAGCTATTCAAGCAGGCTGTTTTAGGAATGGGCCTCAGGTTGGTATTGACTTTATTAGGCAGAAGATTGACTTCCAGCCCTGCCAGTCAATGCAGAGGCACAAGAGGACAATGGGTTATTACAGTCATCCAGAACCAATAGCATAACGTCTAGTTTCCTGTGGTGTAATGGTTAAAACGCAGGTTTCTGACCGTGGGGTCTTGAGTTCAAATCTCAGGTGGGTGACTTTTCAGGTTTCTTTATGGCTGTACAGAACCCTTTATTCTATGCAGATCTGCAATCTGCAATCAAGAGCGTACTCTACTTTCTTTTCGGCAGAATCGCACCAAAGCTGCACTCGCTAGTCAGCTTCTCAAATGCCTGTTTTTGTTAAGCTTGGCGCAGAACACTGTCCTTATTAATCAATTTGCCAAGGTCAACTTCAGGCTGATGCTAGGCAAACCCCAAAAAGAGTTCTGTATGGGGAAAAAATACCCAAGTTGATGCAAAAGGCAAGGTGCTAGATGGGAAAGCCCTGGCCTGAAGTAGAAGTACATAGCGGTGTAGCTTAGAAGGACAGCCCCAGTTGGAAAAAGGGGCAGCCAAATGGACGGCGGATGATGGACTACTGGCATTTGCCCTTCCATCAAACTCGTGAGATAGTTTAGGCACAGCTGACTGGAGCTGCGTTTTTGGCAGAGGTGGGAATCGAACCCACAACCTTTTGGACCAGGTTATCAACCATAGCCGTGCGCTCTACCAACTGAGCTATTCAAGCAGGCTCTTTTAGGAATGGGCCTCAGGTTGGTATTGACTTTATTAGGCAGAAGATTGACTTCCAGCCCTGCCGGTCAATGCAGAGGCACAAGAGGACAATGGGTTATTACAGTCATCCAGAACCAATAGCATAACGTCTAGTTTCCTGTGGTGTAATGGTTAAAACGCAGGTTTCTGACCGTGGGGTCTTGAGTTCAAATCCCAGGTGGGTGACTTTTCAGGTTTCTTTATGGCTGTACAGAACCCTTTATTCTATGCAGATCTGCAATCTGCAATCAAGAGTGTACTCTACTTTCTTTTCGGCAGAATCGCACCAAAGCTGCACTCGCTAGTCAGCTTCTCAATTGCCTGTTTTTGTTAAGCTTGGCGCAGAACACTGTCCTCATTAATCAATTTGCCAAGGTCAACTTCAGGCTGATGCTAGGCAAACCCCAAAAAGAGTTCTGTATGGGGAAAAAATACCCAAGTTGATGCAAAGGGCAAGGTGCTAGATGGGAAAGCCCTAGCCTGAAGTAGAAGTACATAGCGGCGTAGCTTAGAAGGAAAGCCCCAGTTGGAAAAAGGGGCAGCAAAATGGAAGGCAGATGATGGACTACTGGCACTTGCCCTTCCATCACTCTCGTGAGACAGTTTAGGCACAGCAGACTGGAGCTGTGTTTTTGGCAGAGGTGGGAATTGAACCAACAACCTTTTGGACCAGGTTATCAACCATAGCCGCGCGCTCTACCAACTGAGCTATTCAAGCAGGCTCTTTTAGGAATGGGCCTCAGGTTGGTATTGACTTTATTAGGCAGAAGATTGACTTCCAGCCCTGCCGGTCAATGCAGAGGCACAAGAGGACAATGGGTTATTACAGTCATCCAGAACCAATAGCATAACGTCTAGTTTCCTGTGGTGTAATGGTTAAAACGCAGGTTTCTGACCGTGGGGTCTTGAGTTCAAATCCCAGGTGGGTGACTTTTCAGGTTTCTTTATGGCTGTACAGAACCCTTTATTCTATGCAGATCTGCAATCTGCAATCAAGAGCGTACTCTACTTTCTTTTCGGCAGAATCGCACCAAAGCTGCACTCGCTAGTCAGCTTCTCAAATGCCTGTTTTTGTTAAGCTTGGCGCAGAACACTGTCCTCATTAATCAATTTGCCAAGGTCAACTTCAGGCTGATGCTAGGCAAACCCCAAAAAGAGTTCTGTATGTGGAAAAAATACCCAAGTTGATGCAAAAGGCAAGGTGCTAGATGGGAAAGCCCTGGCCTGAAGTAGAAGCACATAGCGGCGTAGCTTAGAAGGACAGCCCAAGTTGGAAAAAGGGGCAGCCAAATAAACGGCGGATGATGGACTACTGGCACTTGCCCTTCCATCAATCTCGTGAGATAGTTTAGGCACAGCTGACTGAAGCTGCGTTTTTGGCAGAGGTGGGAATCGAACCCACAACCTTTTGGACCAGGTTATCAACCATAGCCGCGCGCTCTACCAACTGAGCTATTCAAGCAGGCTCTATTAGGACTGGGCCTCAGGTTGGTATTGACTTTATTAGGCAGAAGATTGACTTCCAGCCCTGCCGGTCAATGCAGAGGCACAAGAGGACAATGGGTTATTACAGTCATCCAGAACCAATAGCACAAGGTCTAGTTTCCTGTGGTGTAATGGTTAAAACACAGGTTTCTGACCGCGGGTTCTTGAGTTCAAATCCCGGGTGGGTGACTTTTCAGGTTTCTTTATGGCTGTACAGAACCCTTTATTCTATGCAGATCTGCAATCTGCAATCAAGAGCGTACTCTACTTTCTTTTCGGCAGAATCGCAAAAAAGCTGCACTCGCTAGTCAGCTTCTCAAATGCTTGTTTTTTTTTAAGCTTGGCACAGAACCACTGTCCTCATTAATCAATTTGCCAAGGTCAACTTCAGGCTGATGCTAGGCAAACCCCAAAAAGAGTTCTGTATGGGGAAAAAATACCCAAGTTGATGCAAAGGGCAAGGTGCTCGATGGGAAAGCCCTGGCCTGAAGTAGAAGTACATAGCGGCGTAGCTTAGAAGGACAGCCCCAGTTGGAAAAAGGGGCAGCAAAATGGAAGGCAGATGATGGACTACTGGCACTTGCCCTTCCATCACTCTCGTGAGACAGTTTAGGCACAGCAGACTGGAGCTGCGTTTTTGTCAGAGGTGGGAATTGAACGGACAACCTTTTGGACCAGGTTATCAACCATAGCCGCGCGCTCTACCAACTGAGCTATTCAAGCAGGCTGTTTTAGGAATGGGCCTCAGGTTGGTATTGACTTTATTAGGCAGAAGATTGACTTCCAGCCCTGCCGGTCAATGCAGAGGCACAAGAGGACAATGGGTTATTACAGTCATCCAGAACCAATAGCATAACGTCTAGTTTCCTGTGGTGTAATGGTTAAAACGCAGGTTTCTGACCGTGGGGTCTTGAGTTCAAATCCCAGGTGGGTGACTTTTCAGGTTTCTTTATGGCTGTACAGAACCCTTTATTCTATCCAGATCTGCAATCTGCAATCAAGAGCGTACTCTACTTTCTTTTCGGCAGAATCGCACCAAAGCTGCACTCGCTAGTCAGCTTCTCAAATGCCTGTTTTTGTTAAGCTTGGCGCAGAACACTGTCCTCATTAATCAATTTGCCAAGGTCAACTTCAGGCTGATGCTAGGCAAACCCCAAAAAGAGTTCTGTATGGGGAAAAAATACCCAAGTTGATGCAAAAGGCAAGGTGCTAGATGGGAAAGCCCTGGCCTGAAGTAGAAGCACATAGCGGCGTAGCTTAGAAGGACAGCCCAAGTTGGAAAAAGGGGCAGCCAAATGGACGGCGGATGATGGACTACTGGCACTTGCCCTTCCATCAATCTCGTGAGATAGTTTAGGCACAGCTGACTGAAGCTGCGTTTTTGGCAGAGGTGGCAATCGAACCCACAACCTTTTGGACCAGGTTATCAACCATAGCCGCGCGCTCTACCAACTGAGCTATTCAAGCAGGCTCTATTAGGACTGGGCCTCAGGTTGGTATTGACTTTATTAGGCAGAAGATTGACTTCCAGCCCTGCCGGTCAATGCAGAGGCACAAGAGGACAATGGGTTATTACAGTCATCCAGAACCAATAGCACAAGGTCTAGTTTCCTGTGGTGTAATGGTTAAAACGCAGGTTTCTGACCGCGGGTTCTTGAGTTCAAATCCCGGGTGGGTGACTTTTCAGGTTTCTTTATGGCTGTACAGAACCCTTTATTCTATGCAGATCTGCAATCTGCAATCAAGAGCGTACTCTACTTTCTTTTCGGCAGAATCGCACCAAAGCTGCACTCGCTAGTCAGCTTCTCAAATGCTTGTTTTTTTTTAAGCTTGGCACAGAACCACTGTCCTCATTAATCAATTTGCCAAGGTCAACTTCAGGCTGATGCTAGGCAAACCCCAAAAAGAGTTCTGTATGGGGAAAAAATACCCAAGTTGATGCAAAGGGCAAGGTGCTCGATGGGAAAGCCCTGGCCTGAAGTAGAAGTACATAGCGGCGTAGCTTAGAAGGACAGCCCGAGTTGGAAAAAGGGGCAGCAAAATGGAAGGCGGATGATGGACTACTGGCACTTGCATCACTCTCGTGAGACAGTTTAGGCACACCAGACTGGAGCTGCGTTTTTGGCAGAGGTGGGAATCGAACCCACAACCTTTTGGACCAGGTTATCAACCATAGCCGCGCGCTCTACCAACTGAGCTATTCAAGCAGGCTCTATTAGGACTGGGCCTCAGGTTGGTATTGACTTTATTAGGCAGAAGATTGACTTCCAGCCCTGCCGGTCAATGCAGAGGCACAAGAGGACAATGGGTTATTACAGTCATCCAGAACCAATAGCACAAGGTCTAGTTTCCTGTGGTGTAATGGTTAAAACGCAGGTTTCTGACCGCGGGTTCTTGAGTTCAAATCCCGGGTGGGTGACTTTTCAGGTTTCTTTATGGCTGTACAGAACCCTTTATTCTATGCAGATCTGCAATCTGCAATCAAGAGCGTACTCTACTTTCTTTTCGGCAGAATCGCACCAAAGCTGCACTCGCTAGTCAGCTTCTCAAATGCTTGTTTTTTTTTAAGCTTGGCACAGAACCACTGTCCTCATTAATCAATTTGCCAAGGTCAACTTCAGGCTGATGCTAGGCAAACCCCAAAAAGAGTTCTGTATGGGGAAAAAATACCCAAGTTGATGCAAAGGGCAAGGTGCTCGATGGGAAAGCCCTGGCCTGAAGTAGAAGTACATAGCGGCGTAGCTTAGAAGGACAGCCCCAGTTGGAAAAAGGGGCAGCAAAATGGAAGGCGGATGATGGAGTACTGGCACTTGCATCACTCTCGTGATACAGTTTAGGCACACCAGACTGGAGCTGCGTTTTTGGCAGAGGTGGGAATTGAACCGACAACCTTTTGGACCAGGTTATCAACCATAGCCGCGCGCTCTACCAACTGAGCTATTCAAGCAGGCTGTTTTAGGACTGGGCCTCAGGTTGGTATTGACTTTATTAGGCAGAAGATTGACTTCCAGCCCTGCCGGTCAATGCAGAGCCACAAGAGGACAATGGGTTATTACAGTCATCCAGAACCAATAGCATAACGTCTAGTTTCCTGTGGTGTAATGGTTAAAACGCAGGTTTCTGACCGTGGGGTCTTGAGTTCAAATCCCGGGTGGGTGACTTTTCAGGTTTCTTTATGGCTGTACTGAACCCTTTATTCTATGCAGATCTGCAATCTGCAATCAAGAGCGTACTCTACTTTCTTTTCGGCAGAATCGCACCAAAGCTGCACTCGCTAGTCAGCTTCTCAAATGCCTGTTTTTGTCAAGCTTGGCACAGAACCACTGTCCTCATTAATCAATTTGCCAAGGTCAACTTCAGGCTGATGCTAGGCAAACCCCAAAAAGAGTTCTGTATGGGGAAAAAATACCCAAGTTGATGCAATGGGAAGTTGCTAGATGGGAAAGCCCTGGCCTGAAGTAGAAGTACATAGCGGCGTAGCTTAGAAGGAAAGCCCCAGTTGGAAAAAGGGGCAGCAAATGGAAGGCAGATGATGGACTACTGGCACTTGCCCTTCCATCACTCTCGTGAGACAGTTTAGGCACAGCAGACTGGATCTGTGTTTTTGGCAGAGGTGGGAATTGAACCCACAACCTTTTGGACCAGGTTATCAACCATAGCCGCGCGCTCTACCAACTGAGCTATTCAAGCAGGCTCTTTTAGGAATGGGCCTCAGGTTGGTATTGACTTTATTAGGCAGAAGATTGACTTCCAGCCCTGCCGGTCAATGCAGAGCCACAAGAGGACAATGGGTTATTACAGTCATCCAGAACCAATAGCATAACGTCTAGTTTCCTGTGGTGTAATGGTTAAAACGCAGGTTTCTGACCGTGGGGTCTTGAGTTCAAATCCCGGGTGGGTGACTTTTCAGGTTTCTTTATGGCTGTACTGAACCCTTTATTCTATGCAGATCTGCAATCTGCAATCAAGAGCGTACTCTACTTTCTTTTCGGCAGAATCGCACCAAAGCTGCACTCGCTAGTCAGCTTCTCAAATGCCTGTTTTTGTCAAGCTTGGCACAGAACCACTGTCCTCATTAATCAATTTGCCAAGGTCAACTTCAGGCTGATGCTAGGCAAACCCCAAAAAGAGTTCTGTATGGGGAAAAAATACCCAAGTTGATGCAAAAGGCCAGGTGCTAGATGGGAGGCCCTGGCCTGAAGTAAAAGTACATAGCGGCGTAGCTTACAAGGACAGCCCCAGTTGGAAAAAGGGGCAGCCAAATGGACGGCGGATGATGGACTACTGGCACTTGCCCTTCCATCAATCTCGTGAGATAGTTTAGGCACAGCAGACTGGAGCTGCGTTTGTGGCAGAGGTGGGAACTGAACCGACAACTTTTTGGACCAGGTTATTAACCATAGCCACGCGCTCTACCAACTGAGCTATTCAAGCAGGCTGTTTTAGGACTGGGCCTCAGGTTGGTATTGACTTTATTAGGCAGAAGATTGACTTCCAGCCCTGCCGGTCAATGCAGAGGCACAAGAGGACAATGGGTTATTACAGTCATCCAGAACCAATAGCACAAGGTCTAGTTTCCTGTGGTGTAATAGTTAAAACGCAGGTTTCTGACCGTGGGGTCTTGAGTTCAAATCCCAGGTGGGTGACTTTTCAGGTTTCTTTATGGCTGTACAGAACCCTTTATTCTATGCAGATCTGCAATCTGCAATCAAGAGCGTACTCTACTTTCTTGTCGGCAGAATCGCACCAAAGCTGCACTCGCTAGTCAGCTTCTCAAATGCCTGTTTTTGTTAAGCTTGGCGCAGAACACTGTCCTCTTTAATCAATTTGCCAAGGTCAACTTCAGGCTGATGCTAGGCAAACCCCAAAAAGAGTTCTGTATGGGGAAAAAATACCCAAGTTGATGCAAAAGGCAAGGTGCTAGATGGGAAAGCCCTGGCCTGAAGTAGAAGTACATAGCGGCGTAGCTTAGAAGGACAGCCCCAGTTGGAAAAAGGGGCAGCAAAATGGACGGCGGATGATGGACTACTGGCACTTGCCCTTCCATCAATCTCGTGAGATAGTTTAGGCACAGCTGACTGGAGCTGCGTTTTTGGCAGAGGTGGGAATCGAACCCACAACCTTTTGGACCAGGTTATCAACCATAGCCGCGCGCTCTACCAACTGAGCTATTCAAGCAGGCTCTTTTAGGACTGGGCCTCAGAGGCACAAGAGGACAACGGGTTATTACAGTCATCCAGAACCAATAGCACAAGGTCTAGTTTCCTGTGGTGTAATGGTTAAAACGCAGGTTTCTGACCACGGGGTCTTGAGTTCAAATCCCGGGTGGGTGACTTTTCAGGTTTCTTTATGGCTGTACAGAACCCTTTATTCTATGCAGATCTGCAATCTGCAATCAAGAGCGTACTCTACTTTCTTTTCGGCAGAATCGCACCAAAGCTGCACTCGCTTAGCCAGCTTCTCAAATGCCTGTTTTTGTTAAGCTTGGCACAGAACACTGTTCTCATTAATCAATTTGCCAAGGTCAACTTCAGGCTGATGCTAGGCAAACCCCAAAAAGAGTTCTGTATGGGGAAAAAATACCCAAGTTGATGCAAAGGGCAAGGTGCTAGATGGGAAAGCCCTAGCCTGAAGTAGAAGTACATAGCGGCGTAGCTTAGAAGGAAAGCCCCAGTTGGAAAAAGGGGCAGCAAAATGGAAGGCAGATGATGGACTACTGGCACTTGCCCTTCCATCACTCTCGTGAGACAGTTTAGGCACAGCAGACTGGAGCTGTGTTTTTGGCAGAGGTGGGAATTGAACCCACAACCTTTTGGACCAGGTTATCAACCATAGCCGCACGCTCTACCAACTGAGCTATTCAAGCAGGCTCTTGTAGGAATGGGCCGGTCAATGCAGAGGCACAAGAGGACAATGGGTTATTACAGTCATCCAGAACCAATAGCACAAGGTCTAGTTTCCTGTGGTGTAATGGATAAAACGCAGGTTTCTGACCGTGGGGTCTTGAGTTCAAATCCCGGGTGGGTGACTTTTCAGGTTTCTTTATGGCTGTACAGAACCCTTTATTCTATGCAGATCTGCAATCTGCAATCAAGAGCGTACTCTACTTTCTTTTCGGCAGAATCGCACCAAAGCTGCACTCGCTTAGTCAGCTTCTCAAATGCCTGTTTTTTTTAAGCTTGGCACAGAACACTGTCCTCATTAATCAATTTGCCAAGGTCAACTTCAGGCTGATGCTAGGCAAACCCCAAAAAGAGTTCTGTATGGGGAAAAAATACCCAAGTTGTGTTGTTATATTTGTACCTCTATGACCTCGTACGTAAAGCAAAACCACGAAATAGTGCAAGTTCAAATACAATGAGGTAGTTTATTGTGTCCAAAAGATAAGACAATAGATTTTGCCTGGGGAAGCGGTCGTGTGTCACCTGGGTGGTACCCGAATGCTTTCCAAAGATACTCCCACATAACATAAGTTTATATACCCATCTTGATGTCATAGATGGGGGTGATAACAAATGGGGGTATGCCAATACCATACATGGTCTGACTCCTCCTTGTACGATTAATGTCTAGATAATTTGCTTAGTCTTACAAGTATTTCAGACAATATTGCAACATATTGTTCTTAGCTCCAACGGTCCACAGTCTCGCAATCAGCTATTGGCTAAACATAGCCTTTGTGGTTATTATTCCAGTAAGCTTGAGCAACACTTATGCAAAAGGCAAACTGACATTGTGCTGACACTCTGGAATTTAAGTAACAGAGTGGTGATCTTTTATTTGTCTGGCCTAGTATAAGCTCTATTAGTGACCACTGTCCACAGTAGACCATCTAGCCCCTTTCAGTCCATCCTGCCTTAGGCCATATAGCGTTATGGCGTCATAGAGGGTGGGGGTGACAACTATCAACCCTCTGACACTAGCCATTCGTCCGTCTTAGGATTTGGACCGTTCCAGCTATCAAATTCTACTGTCATATCAAATTCTACTGTCATTCCTCTCTTGAAACATTACATATGTTTCACATTAGTAATTACAGGCACAGTAAGAGTGCTGAGAGGACCCCCAGGAACAAGGGAGGTCTATTATAAATGGGACAGTGGTGTATGCTGTTGTGAGTTACAGTTCAACTATTGTGTCAGCACCAATACAGAAGTGTAGCTGAAAAGCTGAAATGAGTGAAAGCAACGAAAACAGGAAGCTAGGGAGCTAGAGATATTTCCTGTTTTTTAGGAACTAGCTTGACTAGTGACCGCTGGAACCGCACAATGAAGCAAGAGCTGTCTGAATATAACATGTAGCCTAGGATTTAAGCAAAGATATGATTATAGTGAACTTAGGTTTCAAAATAAAGCAAAATAAAGCATTACATCGAGACAATAAAACATCATTACATAGAGATAACAAGACATAGTAATAATCATCCTGAGTAAGATAATACTGATATTGTAACAGAATACTGATTTAATTTAAGGTAAAAATTCAAGTAAGATTCAAAAAATACCCTGAGGTTATTCAAAAGTACCCTGAGATTAAGATAAAAATGAAAATGAAAATCAAAAATGAAAAATTTAAAATATTCAAAAGTTTTAAGATAAAAGTTAAAAATTTCAAAAATGTAAGATAAAAGATAAAATCAAAAATGAAGATTAGTAAAAAATGTTTAAAAAATGTAAAAATGAAGATTAGTCAAAATGAAAAATACTAAAATGGAGTACTAAAATGAAGCTAAAAATGCTAAATTCAAACTTTTTTTTTTTTTTTTTTTTCCAATCAATCCTCCCCTATAGGGCTGATAAAAGTTATATCATATAAATGTAAATCAAAGTAGAGCAGAAGCTGGGGAGGAGGTACAGCGGCTTATGGCACATATCATTACTTTAACAATAAGGTACAGACCAAGGGCCAGAGCTAAAATAACTAGGATGGGTTTAAAGAAACTTCCAAGGAAATCATTTAACCATCCACCAATATTACCTAACCATGTAAAGGGATTAAAACCATTTTTAGAAATATCCCTGGCTTGTTTTTGCAATTCGAAAACCTTGGCCATATGAGATTCAACAAGCGATTCAGAATCATTAATGTAAGTGCAACATTCTTCTCCTACTAAAACACAGACTCCACCTTGTTCTGCTAGCAAGTAATCTAGGGCCATTCTATTCTGAAGGGCTACTTTACGAATCTGAGCTAGTTCTACATTAATTGCAAGGACCGATATTACAGTGTTGTTAATCATGCGGTCAAGAAGAGAAGCATATTCATTAAGGCGAGCCATCATTTCTATTCCCCAACCTGTCCAGGCAGGGAAGAAAGCCCAAGCCTTATCTTTATCATTAAACAGTTCCCTTTTCTGTATCTTAAGGTTTAAAACAGCGGATGAGTGTGTATCAATAAGTGAGGTAGCAGATAATTCTGTTCTAGTTCTAACAGCTGGGATACATTTCCTATAGTACATCTACCTTCAGCTCCCATGGGCAACCATGCATAGGCTTTCTTACCACAGATGTAATAAGTCCCTGAAGGAAGCACCATGGGGCGGTGAAAACCCTGATTTCTAATCTGAAGTGTTAAAAATTTTATGTTATAGTGAGCAGGACCATCTATATAATCTAAATCCCATTCTAAACTCTTATTGGCCCAAGAAAGGCAGGGCTCAATAGTAGAAGATACTTTTGTTTCATCAACACAATGTGCATATGTGGTGGCTGCTTCATAATGTGTGGGGACCTGAGTAATATTTAAATCAGTTGAATTACATGTAGTTTCTCCTATAAGGATTTTAGGAATCCTTATTTGTTTACCATTAATGGTCACCCGTGTTTTCCTACTAAAAACAGTGAAACATACTGAAGGATGTCGTACTATTCCTGCCAAAATAAGAGCTGGGGGTGCTTTCATTATTTCATCACCTTTACCAGAAATTTCCCTATATTTAGACAATTCTGGATCAAGAGTTGAAAAGTCCATCACATATCTGTCTTCAAAATCAGTCCATGTAAAGGGGACCCCAAGGATAGGGGTACCGAGGCTGTGAGTAGGAATATGTGAGCAAACCCAACAGTCAGTCTTATTTTCAATCATCGGCAGCAGTACTGTGCAGTTTTAAAAGTTCATTGTCAGCCCATAATGCTGTTATGGGGGTGGAGAGGAAGTAGGAAACACAGAAGGACAAGGCAAGCAGTCTCGAAGATGAATCCATGTCCCGTGGTTTTCAAGTAATACGGCAGTGGGGGAGAGCTGTTGTATTTTAAAAGGACCGGAATATATAGGTTGGTCCCAACGGCTACGAGTAAAATTTCTCTTGTAGACCTAGATCTCCGACCTGGAAAAGAAAAGAAGGAGTGACAACAACAGGTGCCTTGGAAATATTCACTTCAGACATTTGGTGTGCTAACTGGAGGCACCGTATGAGATTGTATGGGCTGTCAGCATTAGGAAGTGGACGTGTACTGATGGTGTGGATAAGAGACATACGTCTACCGGTAGTGATTTCGAATGGGGTAAGTCCACAACGCCTAATAGGATGGTTGCGGAGTATGAACAATGCAGCTGGGAGACATTCCAGCCACGAGCCATTTGTGGCAGCTGTCAATTTTCTGAGTTGTGTCTTTAAGAGACCATTAGCTCTTTCCACAATGCCATTGGAGGTTGGTTTGTACACAGACACGTACCTCCACTTGATATCAGTACAATTTGCAAATGTCTCACAGAGTTGATTTTTGAAATGGCTTCCATTATCCGAAACAATGGACTTGGGAATCCATGTCTGGGAAAGATTTCATTGTATAGATTATCAAATACAACCAGAGCTGTTTCCTTCCTACATGGAAAAGCTTCTAACCATTGAGAGTACGGGTCAATCATGACCAAAAGATACCTGTATCCTTTGCAAGGAGTTACCATGTCCGTGAAATCGATATGCCATTCTCTGAAGGGGCCAGCAGGCCTTGGAATCGCTCCAGGGGGAATCCTTGGAGTTTGATGACTGGTGTTGGTGAAACAAACATTACAAGTATTGACCACAGCTTTACAAATATCTTTTAAATCTGGGCACCAGTACATTCCCCTTATAGTATTGATCAAGTCATTTGTTGGCATATGTGACCCGTAGTGTAACTGGTGGGCCAATAGGTGGCACTCACCTATGGGCAATGCTGGTACACCTGAAGGGTGCATCCAAATATATGGAGGCTCATTATTGTGATAGTAATGAGAGCACTCATTAGCCACCCATTTGTCTGTTTCTGCACTAGTGGCACTTTCTTGCATTACTCTGATGGGTGCAAAAGGGTTAGAAGTGGAAAGATATTTCTTAGCTCGTGTTTGTACAAAAATGGTTAGTGGGTTTGTGGTTTGTTTTGCTAGTTCGTCAACTATCTGATTGCCGTATGCGACAATATCTGTGACATTATGTTGGTGTGCTTTTACCCATTCACAGGATGTTTTTAAACCTTTGTTGTGTCTTTCCTGTAGTACTTCCATTATAGCAAGAATCGTGTCATGATGTTGTAGTGGGGTCCCTTTTCCTGTAATGAAACCTCTCTTGTGCCATTTAGATGCATTTGTGTGTATGGTGGTAGTGACGTAAGCTGAGTCTGTATACAGAACTCCGTTGTTGTCATTCATGAGCCGGAAACCTTCTAAGGCGGCGGCTATCTCTGCTAATTGGGCTGATGTATCTGGTGGCAATGCATATTGTTTTTTCTGTATAATTTCTTTGGTGTCAGGATCTATCTGACACACGGCAAAGCCCGTATGTGTTTCTGTCTGTGAACCGTCAGAGAAAATTACAACATGTGACGGTGGTAAATCTGTTACTGGGACGATACCCATAAAGGGACGTTCCTCTGGAATTTCCTCAGAGGTACAATCATGGTTCTCAGCCGAGAACAACAATAAGTCTTTTAGATTATTGAAAGGATTAGTTGGAGGCATTCCTTTGAAAGAAATGTGACTTCGTAGGAGCACAGCCGTGCATTGTCCTACGCGTGCAGGCACAAAGTGTAATGTATTACTTTTGAGTAGTGCTGGCACGTCATGTGAGGTGTATATGATAACACTGGGAACAATTACATGTGAATAGAGTTTTTCTACAGATGCTGCGCAAGCGCATATGTTACGTTCACAGGAAGTGAAAGCTTGTTCTATGGGTGTAAAAATTCCTGAAAAGTGTCCTATAATACATCCCTCTTGTTGGGTGGCCACTGCCGCCCAACAGATTGCGTTTGCAAAAACGTACATGTAGATAGGCTCACAGCTGTTCGGCAAATGGAGTTGTGGGGCCTGCAAAATATCAGACATTAGACATTCAAAAGCAGTAGAGTCAGATTGAGACAGAGAGACAGAAGCATAACCAGGAGGGTTGCCTTTGAGGTATTTTCTGAAAGGAAGTATGCGAGAACTGTAAGCAGGAATCCATAAGCGACAAAAGTTAAACAAACCCAAAACACTGCGTAATTCTTTGACTGAGGTAGGTAGATGCATACGTTGGACATCAGTGAGCACCTGGGGGCCCATGAGTTTGGCTCCCTTGCTGAGTGTCATGCCTAGAAAAGTAACTGAGGTTTGACAAAATTGCAGCTTTGAACGATTGACCTTGTAACCACATGTATGCAAATGCAGAAGTAAGGCACGAGTGTAGTGTTGGCACAGTTCAGCAGTGTCTGCAGAAAGCAAAAGGTCGTCAACATACTGGAGTAGGAAAACAGAAGTAGGTAAAAGGTCAGTGAAAGTTTGCAGATCAGTCGCGAGTACGCGGCTGAAGATTGAGGGACTGTCAACTCCGCCCATTACGAGGCGGGTCCATTGGTAACGGTTATTGTTGTATGTGAATGCAAAAAGTGGTCTGGATTGCTGAGATAAAGGAATGCAATAAAATGCTTGGGATAAATCCAAAACTGAATTATATTCCTTTAAGGGGTTGTCTTGTAAGAGAGTGGCAGGGTTGGCAACAACGGGGAACTCTGCTGCGACTACTTCATTTAACTTCCGTAAGTCATGGACTATACGGTAGGAGCCATTTGGCTTCTGTACTGGGTACAAAGGAGTGTTATAAGGAGAGTCGCTTGGTTCAATTATGCCATGTTGCAAAAGTAGATTAATTTCATCTGCCACACCCTGAATGGATTGGGCTTTGAGTGGGTACTGTGGTACCTTGGGGCCATCACACCCTGGACGTAAATTAATTTGCACCTCTTCAACTGAAACGGCCTTACCAAAAGGTGCCTCGGGTGTAGCCCAGACTGCTTTAGGTATATCGTCAAATGGATCAACTGAATCTGCAGAAGAAGTGACAGTAGTTGCAAACAATATAGTTGGACGTGAGACAGCAAAATCAAGAATGATGTTAGCTTTGGTTAACAAGTCTCTGCCTAGCAAATTGACAGGACATGCAGGTGCATAGACAAAAGCATGTAGACAGGTGATTGTCCCAATTGTCACTGGAACTTCAGAGGTTAATTGGTTTAGCTGAGGCTTACCATCAAATCCTGTAGTGGAAACTGTTTGGGAAGAAAGGGTTAAACCAGCAGGAAGTGCAGAGAGAACAGATACTGTAGCGCCTGAGTCAAGCAAAAAACATGTAGGCATTTCTGCTATAGAAACAGTGAGAAAAGGTTCTTCAGTGGACATGGGAACCCGTAAAAGCATAGACAGTCATTGCGATTGGTTCCTGGGTGGAGACCAATTAGGAAAAGATTGAACATTGGAATTGTTGCGAGATTGAAAGTTAGGAGAGTTGTACTGATTGCCGAATCGTTTTGGACTACGGCATGCACGGGCATAATGTCCTGGCTTGTGACAGTTGAAACAGACACCTTTGATTATCCCTTCCACATCGGCAAAGTTCCAAGGGACATATTTAAGTCCTTTGGTAGTATGCATAAGAGGATACATCTGTTTGGGTGAGGGTGAGACTATGTTAGCAAGTGCGCTCAGATTTTCATATTTCTCCCAAATGCTAAGACCATTAATCATGTATTGTCTATCCCAATTTGGATCTCCCATGCCTCCTCTGATACAGAGGCGTGCTGTATTCAAGTTACGGGTGTCCAGAGCTCCCTCTCTTGGGAATGGGGTAACATTAGGTTTTAAAGATTCTGACCAGCCGGCCAGATCGTCAACCCATGGATCTACAAAAGTGCTATCCCCCCCTTCTCCTCGGATTACTATATCCTTTGGGGAGAAAGAATTTTGTTTAGGAGTGTTGTTTTTTGGTCTTGTAACAATAGTTGCCAAGACTCTAGCTGTTGGGATTTCTGCATCTTCTAATATGGGCATTTCATCCCCTTCCTCATCAAAAGATATGTTAGAGAGAGGTGTATTTGCCCTAACTTCAGGGTGATTTCCCATAGGGGTCTGAAAACCTTGACTAGGAGGTGCTCTGTTAACAGGGGTTTGGTGTGCAGCATCCTCATTAGGACGGAAAGGGTTGGTTTTGCTAAGTTTAAGACGCCCTGAAACGTCTGCCCAGTATGAGTCCTCATTACTGGCATGTGGCACTGTCTGCAAGTTTGTTGGTGGGGGAAGTGCCGGGGCAGTATAGCCCTGTGCCACCCTAGGATTGCCAATAGGCGTGTTTAGGGCAGTCTGTAATTGCTCCTGTGCGTCCATGTTAAGGACGGGATATAATTTGGCTGAACTCGGAGCAGTGTCTAAGTGGGCTGGTTCAGCTGGGGCATATGCAGGTGGTTTTTCTGGGTATTGCTGAGCATATGCTTGCCAGATGTCATGGCATGCGGTATGTGCTTTTAGTTCTTTGCCCTTACATTTATCATTGATCTGTTCTAACAGGCTAGCTAGATCTGTAGGGAGAATGCTGCAGTTTTCTGGCCAGGAAAACGTGGCATCCTTACTTGTACCCCACTTAACCCATGCTTTGTGACATGTTACAAGAGCCTTACGACATAAGGGGTTTTGGTCACATACCTTAACCAGAAGTTCTGGGGTTGGTTTAGGTTTAAGCATTTTGAACATATCGCCTCAAATAGTAAATAAGAAGAACAAAATTTAACAAGGCGAAAAAAAATAAGATTGCTTCCAACGCTAAGTTGTACTTGGAAGAATTACTATCTTCTTCTGTTGAAGGCATAAGAAATCTCCCTAACAAAGAAAGTGGGAGTGTGTCTGTAGTGTTTTTTACAATGTGGGACTTACAAACTGAGTGTAAGGGGAGAAAAAAGATTTGAAGCTGCAGATGTTTGACACCTAGATGCTTCTAGGGCTCTCTTTTGACATATGCAGATTCAAACAGACAGGAAAGTGATTCACACACCATACGCTAAAGAATTCCCTTCAGAAAACCTAGTTTTCCGTTCTCTGGCCTGTTTGGTCGCCCTATAAACAGAAACCGCAGAGAAAACACCTAAACCGCAAGCAGACTCTGAAATAGAGTCACGGATTCCCTTATGGACACTATCACACAGTTTACAATTAAGCTAAAATTATTCACGCACTCGGTTGATTCTGGAGGGTGTGGGTTCCAGTTTCAACCACAATCATTCAATCACAACAGTCAGGGATCCTTTGTCATTCATACATCAACATGCATGTGTAATTGCTATGACAGAATTTTTTTCTACTTAGTGTAACTGCTCATGCTGAGGAACTAGGTACGTACAAATTACAAAAACAGTAAGAAAAAGGCGTATTCCTATCATGAACGGCAGAATATCAGAACTGGTTAGTACAACACTTAACACAATAATAAGCAGTAAAAATAGACTAGAAAAGTACATTTATGCTCACCTTATCAGAGCCTTCCACGTGGGTATCACTCATCCATAAAAGTAAAGCTTTCACGGGAAATCCGTCCTGGAGCAAAAGAAATCTCCACGGGTAGTCTCCTGTCACCTGTAGAAGCAGGAGCTCTCTTCTCAACTTGCCTGAAGATCCGACTGAAAAACTTGGGCGTCCAGCGTCCGATATCACAGTCGGCGGGTCACCAAATGTTGTTATATTTGTACCTCTATGACCTCGTACGTAAAGCAAAACCACGAAATAGTGCAAGTTCAAATACAATGAGGTAGTTTATTGTGTCCAAAAGATAAGACAATAGATTTTGCCTGGGGAAGCGGTCGTGTGTCACCTGGGTGGTACCCGAATGCTTTCCAAAGATACTCCCACATAACATAAGTTTATATACCCATCTTGATGTCATAGATGGGGGTGATAACAAATGGGGGTATGCCAATACCATACATGGTCTGACTCCTCCTTGTACGATTAATGTCTAGATAATTTGCTTAGTCTTACAAGTATTTCAGACAATATTGCAACATATTGTTCTTAGCTCCAACGGTCCACAGTCTCGCAATCAGCTATTGGCTAAACATAGCCTTTGTGGTTATTATTCCAGTAAGCTTGAGCAACACTTATGCAAAAGGCAAACTGACATTGTGCTGACACTCTGGAATTTAAGTAACAGAGTGGTGATCTTTTATTTGTCTGGCCTAGTATAAGCTCTATTAGTGACCACTGTCCACAGTAGACCATCTAGCCCCTTTCAGTCCATCCTGCCTTAGGCCATATAGCGTTATGGCGTCATAGAGGGTGGGGGTGACAACTATCAACCCTCTGACACTAGCCATTCGTCCGTCTTAGGATTTGGACCGTTCCAGCTATCAAATTCTACTGTCATATCAAATTCTACTGTCAGTTGATGCAAAGGGCAAGGTGCCCTTTGCATCAAGCCTGAAGTAGAAGTACATAGCGGCGTAGCTTAGAACAGGGATCAGGAACCTTGGCTCTCCAGCTGTTAAGGAACTACAAGTCCCACAATGCAATGAAGGAGCCTTTTGAAGGAGTCTAAAGGCAAATGCATTGTGGTACTTGTAGTTCCTTAACAGCTGGAGAGCCAAGGTTCCTGATCCCTGGCTTAGAAGGAAAGCCCCAGTTGGAAAAAGGGGCAGCAAAATGGAAGGCAGATGATAGACTACTGGCACTTGCCCTTCCATCACTCTCGTGAGACAGTTTAGGCACAGCAGACTGGATCTGTGTTTTTGGCAGAGGTGGGAATTGAACCCACAACCTTTTGGACCAGGTTATCAACCATGGCCGCGCGCTCTACCAACTGAGCTATTCAAGCAGGCTCTTTTAGGACTGGGTCTCAGGTTGGTATTGACTTTATTAGGCAGAAGATTGACTTCCAGCCCTGCCGGTCAATGCAGAGGCACAAGAGGACAATGGGTTATTACAGTCATCCAGAACCAATAGCATAAGTTATGTTTCCTATGGTGTAATGGTTAAAACGCAGGTTTCTGACCGTGGGGTCTTGAGTTCAAATCCCAGGAGGGTGACTATTCAGGTTTCTTTATGGCTGTACAGAACCCTTTATTCTATGCAGATCTGCAATCTGCAATCAAGAGCGTACTCTACTTTCTTTTCGGCAGAATCGCACCAAAGCTGCACTCGCTAGTCAGCTTCTCAAATGCCTGTTTTTGTTAAGCTTGGCGCAGAACACTGTCCTCATTAATCAATTTGCCAAGGTCAACTTCAGGCTGATGCTAGGCAAACCCCAAAAAGAGTTCTGTATGGGGAAAAAATACCCAAGTTGATGCAAAGGGCAAGGTGCTAGATGGGAAAGCCCTAGCCTGAAGTAGAAGTACATAGCGGCGTAGCTTAGAAGGAAAGCCCCAGTTGGAAAAAGGGGCAGCCAAATGGAAGGCAGATGATGGACTACTGGCACTTGCCCTTCCATCACTCTCGTGAGACAGTTTAGGCACAGCAGACTGGAGCTGTGTTTTTGGCAGAAGTGGGAATTGAACCCACAACCTTTTGGACCAGGTTATCAACCATAGCCGCGCGCTCTACCAACTGAGCTATTCAAGCAGGCTCTTGTAGGAATGGGCCTCAGGTTGGTATTGACTTTATTAGGCAGAAGATTGACTTCCAGCCCTGCCGGTCAATGCAGAGGCACAAGAGGACAATGGGTTATTACAGTCATCCAGAACAAATAGCATAAGGTCTAGTTTCCTGTGGTGTAATGGTTAAAACGCAGGTTTCTGACCGTGGGGTCTTGAGTTCAAATCCCAGGAGGGTGACTATTCAGGTTTCTTTATGGCTGTACAGAACCCTTTATTCTATGCAGATCTGCAATCTGCAATCAAGAGCGTACTCTACTTTCTTTTCGGCAGAATCGCACCAAAGCTGCACTCGCTAGTCAGCTTCTCAAATGCCTGTTTTTGTTAAGCTTGGCGCAGAACACTGTCCTCATTAATCAATTTGCCAAGGTCAACTTCACGCTGATGCTAGGCAAACCCCAAAAAGAGTTCTGTATGGGGAAAAAATACCCAAGTTGATGCAAAGGGCAAGGTGCTAGATGGGAAAGCCCTAGCCTGAAGTAGAAGTACATAGCGGCGTAGCTTAGAAGGAAAGCCCCAGTTGGAAAAAGGGGCAGCAAAATGGAAGGCAGATGATGGACTACTGGCACTTGCCCTTCCATCACTCTCGTGAGACAGTTTAGGCACAGCAGACTGGAGCTGTGTTTTTGGCAGAAGTGGGAATTGAACCCACAACCTTTTGGACCAGGTTATCAACCATAGCCGCGCGCTCTACCAACTGAGCTATTCAAGCAGGCTCTTGTAGGAATGGGCCTCAGGTTGGTATTGACTTTATTAGGCAGAAGATTGACTTCCAGCCCTGCCGGTCAATGCAGAGGCACAAGAGGACAATGGGTTATTACAGTCATCCAGAACCAATAGCATAAGGTCTAGTTTCCTGTGGTGTAATGGTTAAAACGCAGGTTTCTGACCGTGGGGTCTTGAGTTCTAAACCCGTGTGGGTGACTTTTCAGGTTTCTTTATGGCTGTACAGAACCCTTTATTCTATGCAGATCTGCAATCTGCAATCAAGAGTGTACTCTACTTTCTTTTCGGCAGAATCGCACCAAAGATGCACTCGCTAGTCAGCTTCTCAAATGCATGTTTTTTTTAAGCTTGGCACAGAACCACTGTCCTCATTAATCAATTTGCCAAGGTCAACTTCAGGCTGATGCTAGGCAAACCCCAAAAAGAGTTCTTTATGGGGAAAAAATACCCAAGTAATGCAAAAGGCAAGGTGCTAGATGGGAAAGCCCTGGCCTGAAGTAGAAGTACATAGCGGCGTAGCTTAGAAGGACAGCCCCAGTTGGAAAATGGGGCAACCAAATGGACGGCGGATGATGGACTACTGGCACTTGCCCTTCCGTCACTCTCGTGAGACAGCTTAGGCACAGCTGACTGGAGCTGCGTTTTTGGCAGAGGTGGGAATCGAACCCACAACCTTTTGAACCAGGTTATCAACCATAGCCGCGCGCTCTACCAACTGAGCTATTCAAGCAGGCTCTTTTAGGACTGGGCCTCAGGTTGGTATTGACTTTATTAGGCAGAAGATTGACTTCCAGCCCTGCCGGTCAATGCAGAGGCACAAGAGGACAATGGGTTATTACAGTCATCCAGAACCAATAGCATAAGTTAGTTTCCTATGGTGTAATGGTTAAAACGCAGGTTTCTGACCGTGGGGTCTTGAGTTCAAATCCCAGGTGGGTGACTTTTCAGGTTTCTTTATGGCTGTACAGAACCCTTTATTCTATGCAGATCTGCAATCTGCAATCAAGAGCGTACTCTACTTTCTTTTCGGCAGAATCGCACCAAAGCTGCACTCGCTAGTCAGCTTCTCAATGCCTGTTTTTTTTAAGCTTGGCGCAGAACACTGTCCTCATTAATCAATTTGCCAAGGTCAACTTCAGGCTGATGCTAGGCAAACCCCAAAAAGAGTTCTGTATGGGGAAAAAATACCCAAGTTGATGCAAAGGGCAAGGTGCTAGATGGGAAAGCCCTAGCCTGAAGTAGAAGTACATAGCGGCGTAGCTTAGAAGGAAAGCCCCAGTTGGAAAAAGGGGCAGCAAAATGGAAGGCAGATGATGGACTACTGGCACTTGCCCTTCCATCACTCTCGTGAGACAGTTTAGGCACAGCAGACTGGAGCTGTGTTTTTGGCAGAGGTGGGAATTGAACCCACAACCTTTTGGACCAGGTTATCAACCATAGCCGCGCGCTCTACCAAATGAGCTATTCAAGCAGGCTCTTTGTAGGAATGGTCCTCAGGTTGGTATTGACTTTATTAGGCAGAAGATTGACTTCCAGCCCTGCCGGTCAATGCAGAGGCACAAGAGGACAATGGGTTATTACAGTCATCCAGAACCAATAGCATAAGGTCTAGTTTCCTGTGGTGTAATGGTTAAAACGCAGGTTTCTGACCGTTGGGTCTTGAGTTCTAATCCCGGGTGGGTGACTTTTCAGGTTTCTTTATGGCTGTACAGAACCCTTTATTCTATGCAGATCTGCAATCTGCAATCAAGAGCGTACTCTACTTTCTTTTCGGCAGAATCGCACCAAAGCTGCACTCGCTAGTCAGCTTCTCAAATGCTTGTTTTTTTTAAGCTTGGCACAGAACCACTGTCCTCATTAATCAATTTGCCACAGGTCAACTTCAGGCTGATGCTAGGCAAACCCCAAAAAGAGTTCTGTATGGGGAAAAAATACCCAAGTTGATGCAAAGGGCAAGGTGCTAGATGGGAAAGCCCTGGCCTGAAGTAGAAGTACATAGCGGCGTAGCTTAGAAGGACAGCCCCAGTTGGAAAAAGGGGCAGCCAAATGGAAGGCGGATGATGGACTTCTGGCACTTACCCCTTCCATCACTCTCGTGAGATGGTTTAGGCACAGCAGAATGGAGCTGTGTTTTTGGCAGAGGTGGGAATTGAACCCACAACCTTTTGGACCAGGTTATCAACCATAGACGTGCGCTCTACCAACTGAGCTATTCAAGCAGGCTCTTTTAGGACATGGGCCTCAGGTTGGTATTGACTTTATTAGGCAGAAGATTGACTTCCAGCCCTGCCGGTCAATGCAGAGGCACAAGGGGACAATGGGTTATTACAGTCATCCAGAACCAACAGCATAAGTCTAGTTTCCTCTGGTGTAATGGTTAAAAGCGCTGGTTTCTGACCGTGGGGTCTTGAGTTCAAATCCCGGTTGGGTGACTTTTCAGGTTTCTTTATGGCCTGTACAGAACCCTTTATTCTATGCAGATCTGCAATCAAGAGTGTACTCTACTTTCTTTTCGGCAGAAACGCACCAAAGATGCACTCGCTAGTCAGCTTCTCAAATGCATGTTTTTTTTAAGCTTGGCACAGAACACTGTCCTCATTAATCAATTTGCCACAGTCAACTTCAGGCTGATGCTAGGCAAACCCCAAAAAGAGTTCTTTATGGGGAAAAAATACCCAAGTTGATGCAAAGGCAAGGTGCTAGATGGGAAAGCCCTGGCCTGAAGTAGAAGTACATAGCGGCGTAGCTTAGAAGGACAGCCCCAGTTGGAAAATAGGGCAACCAAATGGACGGCGGATGATGGACTACTGGCACTTGCCCTTCCGTCACTCTCGTGAGACAGCTTAGGCACAGCTGACTGGAGCTGCGTTTTTGGCAGAGGTGGGAATCGAACCCACAACCTTTTGAACCAGGTTATCAACCATAGCCGCGCGCTCTACCAACTGAGCTATTCAAGCAGGCTCTTTTAGGATTGGGCCTCAGGTTGGTATTGACTTTATTAGGCAGAAGATTGACTTCCAGCCCTGCCGGTCAATGCAGAGGCACAAGAGGACAATGGGTTATTACAGTCATCCAGAACCATTAGCATAAGTTATGTTTCCTATGGTGTAATGGTTAAAACGCAGGTTTCTGACCGTGGGGTCTTGAGTTCAAATCCCAGGTGGGTGACTTTTCAGGTTTCTTTATGGCTGTACAGAACCCTTTATTCTATGCAGATCTGCAATCTGCAATCAAGAGTGTACTCTACTTTCTTTTCGGCAGAATCGCACCAAAGCTGCACTCGCTAGTCAGCTTCTCAAATGCCTGTTTTTTTTAAGCTTGGCACAGAACACTGTCCTCATTAATCAATTTGCCAAGGTCAACTTCAGGCTGATGCTAGGCAAACCCCAAAAAGAGTCTCTATATGGGGAAAAAATACCCAAGTTGATGCAAAAGGCAAGGTGCTAGATGGGAAAGCCCTGGCCTGAAGTAGAAGTACATAGCGGCGTAGCTTAGAAGGACAGCCCCAGTTGGAAAAAGGGGCAGCCAAATGGACGGCGGATGATGGACTACTGGCACTTGCCCTTCCATCAATCTCATGTGATAGTTTAGGCACAGCTGACTGGAGCTGTGTTTTTGGCAGAGGTGGGAATCGAACCCACAACCTTTTGGACCAGGTTATCAACCATAGCCGCGCACTCTATCTACTGAGCTATTCAAGCAGGCTCTTTTAGGAATGGGCCTCAGGTTGGTATTGACTTTATTAGGCAGAAGATTGACTTCCAGCCCTGCCGGTCAATGCAGAGGCACAAGGGGACAATGGATTATTACAGTCATCCAGAACCAACAGCATAATGTCTAGTTTCCTCTGGTGTAATGGTTAAAGCGCTGGTTTCTGACCGTGGGGTCTTGAGTTCAAATCCCGGGTGGGTGACTTTTCAGGTTTCTTTATTCCTGTACAGAACCCTTTATTCTATGCAGATCTGCAATCAAGAGCGTACTCTACTTTCTTTTCGGCAGAAACGCACCAAAGCTGCACTCGCTAGTCAGCTTCTCAAATGCTTGTTTTTTTTAAGCTTGGCACAGAACACTGTCCTCATTAATCAATTTGCCACAGTCAACTTCAGGCTGATGCTAGGCAAACCCCAAAAAGAGTTCTGTATGGGGAAAAAATACCCAAGTTGATGCAAAGTGCAAGGTGCTAGATGGGAAAGCCCTGGCCTGAAGTAGAAGTACATAGCGGCGTAGCTAGAAGGACAGCCCCAGTTGGAAAAAGGGGCAGCCAAAATGGAAGGCGGATGATGGACTACTGGCACTTGCCCTCCATCACTCTCGTGAGATAGTTTAGGCACAGCAGACTGGAGCTGTGTTTTTGGCAGAGGTGGGAATCGAACCCACAACCTTTTTGGACCAGGTTATCAATCATAGCCGCGCGCTCTACAACTGAGCTATTCAAGCAGGCTCTTTTAGGACTGGGCCTCAGGTTGGTATTGACTTTATTAGGCAGAAGATTGACTTCCAGCCCTGCCGGTCAATGCAGAGGCACAAGAGGACAATGGGTTATTACAGTCATCCAGAACCAATAGCATAAGGTCTAGTTTCCTTGGTGTAATGGTTAAAGCGCAGGTTTCTGACCGTGGGGTCTTGAGTTCAAATCCCGGGTGGGTGACTTTTCAGGTTTCTTTATGCTGTACAGAACCCTTTATTCTATGCAGTCTGCAATCTGCAATCAAGAGTGTACTCTACTTTCTTTTCGGCAGAATCGCACCAAAGCTGCACTCGCTAGTCAGCTTCTCAAATGCATGTTTTTTTAAGCTTGGCACAGAACCACTGTCCTCATTAATCAATTGCCAAGGTCAACTTCAGGCTGATGCTAGGCAAACCCCAAAAAGAGTTCTGTATGGGGAAAAAATACCCAAGTGATGCAAAGGCAAGGTGCTAGATGGGAAAGCCCTGCCTGAAGTAGAAGTACATAGCGGCGTAGCTTAGAAAGGACAGCCCCAGTTGGAAAAAGGGGCAGCCAAATGGAAGGCGGATGATGGACTACTGGCACTTGCCCTTCCGTCACTCTCGTGAGACAGCTTTAGGCACAGCAGACTGGAGCTGCGTTTTTGGCAGAGGTGGGAATTGAACCCACAACCTTTTGACCAGGTTATCAACCATAGCCGCGCGCTCTACCAACTGAGCTATTCAAGCAGGCTCTTTTAGGAACTGGGCCTCAGGTTGGTATTGACTTTATTAGGCAGAAGATTGACTTCCAGCCCTGCCGGTCAATGCAGAGGCACAAGAGGACAATGGGTTATTACAGTCATCCAGAACCAATAGCATAAGTCTAGTTTCCTCTGGTGTAATGGTTAAACGCAGGTTTCTGACCGTGGGGTCTTGAGTTCAAATCCCGGGTGGGTGACTTTTCAGGTTTCTTATGGCTGTACAGAACCCTTTATTCTATGCAGATCTGCAATCTGCATCAGAGCGTACTCTACTTTCTTTTCGGCAGAATCGCACCAAAGCTGCACTCGCTAGTCAGCTTCTCAAATGCTTGTTTTTTTTAAGCTTGGCACAGAACACTGTCCTCATTAATCAATTTGCCACAGGTCAACTTCAGGCTGATGCTAGGCAAACCCCAAAAAGAGTTCTGTATGGGGAAAAATACCCAAGTTGATGCAAAGGGCAAGGTGCTAGATGGGAAAGCCCTGGCCTGAAGTAGAAGTACATAGCGGCGTAGCTAAGAAGCACAGCCCCAAGTTGGAAAAGGGGGCAGCCAAATGAGGCGATGACTGGACTACTGGCACTTGCCCTTCCAATCACTCTCGTGAGACAGTTTAGGCACAGCAGACTGGGAGCTGTGTTTTTGGGCAGAGGTGGGAATTGAACCACAACCTTTTGGACCAGGTTATCAACCATAGCGCGCGCTCTAACCAACTGAGCTATTCAAGCAGGCTCTTTAGGAATGGGCCTCAGGTTGGTATTGACTTTATTAGGCAGAAGATTGACTTCCAGCCCTGCCGGTCAATGCAGAGGCACAAGGACAATGGGTTATTACAGTCATCCAGAACCAATAGCATAAGGTCTAGTTTCCTGTGGTGTAATGGTTAAACGGCAGGTTTCTGACCGTGGGTCTTGAGTTCAATCCCGGGTGGGTGACTTTCAGGTTTCTTTATGGCTGTACAGAACCCTTTATTCTATGCAGATCTGCAATCTGCAATCAGAGCGTACTCTACTTTCTTTTTCGGCAGAATCGCACCAAAGCTGCACTCGCTAGTCAGCTTCTCAAATGCCTGTTTTTTTTAAGCTTGGCACAGAAACACTGTCCTCATTAATCAATTTGCCCAAAGGTCCAACTTCAGGCTGATGCTAGGCAAACCCCAAAAAGAGTTCTGTATGGGGAAAAAATACCCAAGTTGATGCAAAGGGCAAGGTTGCTAGATGGGAAAGCCCTGCCTGAAGTAGAAGTACATAGCGGCGTAGCTTAAGAAGGACAGCCCCAGTTGGAAAAAGGGCAGCCAAATGGAGGCGATGATGGACTACTGGCACTTGCCCTTCCATCACTCTCGTGAGATAGTTAAGGCACAGCAGACTGGAGCTGTGTTTTTGGCAGAGGTGGGAATTGAACCACAACCTTTTGGACCAGGTTATCAACCATAGCCGCGCGCTCTACCAACTGAGCTATTCAAGCAGGCTCTTTAGGAATGGGCCTCAGGTTGGTATTGACTTTATTAGGCAGAAGATTGACTTCCAGCCCTGCCGTCAATGCAGAGGCACAAAGGGGACAATGGGTTATTACAGTCATCCAGAACCAATAGCATAAGTCTAGTTTCCTGTGGTGTAATGGTTAAACGCAGGTTTCTGACCGTGCGGTCTTGAGTTCAAATCCAGGTGGGTGACTTTTCAGGTTTCTTTATGGCTGTACAGAAACCCTTTATTCTATGCAGATCTGCAATCTGCAATCAAGAGCGTACTCTACTTTCTTTTCGGCAGAATCGCACCAAAGCTGCACTCGCTAGTCAGCTTCTCAAATGCCTGTTTTTTTTAAGCTTGGCGCAGAACACTGTCCCTCATTAATCAATTTGCCAAGGTCAACTTCACGCTGATGCTAGGCAAACCCCAAAAGAGTTTCTGTATGGGGAAAACAATACCCAAGTTGATGCAAAGGGCAAGGTGCTAGATGGGAAAGCCTGGCCTGAAGTAGAAGTACATAGCGGCGTAGCTTAGAAAGGACAGCCCCAGTTGGAAAAAGGGGCAGCAAATGGAAGGCGGATGATGGACTACTGCACTTGCCCTCCGATCACTCTCGTGAGATAGTTTAGGCACAGCAGACTGGAGCTGTGTTTTTGGCAGAGGTGGGAATTGAACCCACAACCTTTTGGACCAGGTTATCAACCATAGCCGCGCGCTCTACCAACTGAGCTATTCAAGCAGGCTCTTTTAGGAATGGGCCTCAGGTTGGTATTGACTTTATTAGGCAGAAGATTGACTTCAGCCCTGCCGGTCAATGCAGAGGCACAAGGGGACAATGGGTTATTACAGTCATCCAGAACCAATAGCATAAGTCTAGTTTCCTTGGTGTAATGGTTAAACGCAGGTTTCTGACCGTGGGGTCTTGAGTTCAAATCCCGGGTGGGTGACTTTTCAGGTTTCTTTATGCTGTACAGAACCCTTTATTCTATGCAGATTGCAATCTGGCAATCAAAGAGTGTACTCTACTTTCTTTTCGGCAGAATCGCACCAAAGCTGCACTCGCTAGTCAGCTTCTCAAATGCTTGTTTTTTTTAAGCTTGGCACAGAACACTGTCCTCATTAATCAATTTGCCACAGTCAACTTCAGGCTGATGCTAGGCAAACCCCAAAAGAGTTCCTGTATGGGGAAAAAATACCCAAGTGATGCAAAGTGCAAGGTGCTAGATTGGGAAAGCCCTGGCCTGAAGTAGAAGTACATAGCGGCGTAGCTAAGAAGCACAGCCCCAGTTGGAAAAAGGGAGCAGCCAAATGGAAGTCGGATGATGGACTTCTGGCACTTGCCCCTCCATCACTCTCGTGAGATGGTTAGGCAACAACAGAATGGAGCTGTGTTTTTGGCAGAGGTGGGAATTGAACCCACAACCTTTTGGACCAGGTTATCAACCATAGCCGCGCGCTCTACCAACTGAGCTATTCAAGCAGGCTCTTGTAGGAATGGGCCTCAGGTTGGTATTGACTTTATTAGGCAGAAGATTGACTTCCAGCCCTGCCGGTCAATGCAGAGGCACAAGGGGACAACTGGGTTAATTACAGTCATCAGAACAATAGGAGAGGTCTAGTTTTCCTCTTGGTGTAATGGTTAAAGCGCCTGTTTCTGCCCGTGGGGTCCTTGAGTTCAAATCCCGGGTGGGTGACTTTTCAGGTTTCTTTATGCCTGTACAGAACCTTTAATTTCTATGGGCAGATCTGCAATAGAGGCGTACTCTATTTCTTTTCGGCAGAAAGCCAAAGCTGCACTCGCTATCCAGCTTTCAAAATGCTTGTTTTTTTTAAGCTTGGCACAGAACACTGTCCTCTTTTAATCAATTTGCAAGGTCAACTTCAGTCTTGATGCTAGGCAAACCCCAAAAGGGTTCTGTATGGGGAAAAATACCCAAGTTGAATGCAAAGGGCAAAGGTGCTAGATGGGAAGCCCTGGCCTGAGTAGAAGTACATAGCGGCGTAGCTTAAAAAGACAGGCCCCGTTGGAAAAGGGGCAGCAAATGGGAAGGGGATAAAGGACTACTGGAATCTTGCTCCTCCATCATCTCGAGAGCTGGTTTAGGCACGCAGACTGGAGCTGTGTTTTTGGCATGAGGCACAAGAGGACAATGGGTTATGTACAGTTCGCATCCAGAACCAATAGCATAGAGGTCTAGTTTCCCTGTGGTGTCAATGGTTAAAACGCAGCTTTCTGACACGTGGGTTTTGAGTTCAATTCCCGGGTGGTTGACTTTTCAGGTTTCTTTATGGCTGTACAGAACCGCATTTTTCTATGCAGATCTGCAAGTCTGCATCAAGAGCGTACTCTATTCTTTTCGGACAGAATCGCACCAAAGCTGCACGTCGCTAGTCAGGGTTCTCAGAATGCCTGTTTTTGTAAGCTTGGCACAAGAATCACTGTCCTCATTAATCAATTTGCCAAGGTCAACTTCAGGCTGATGCTAGGCAAACCCCAAAAAGAGTTCTGTATGGGGAAAAAATACCCAAGTTGATGCAAAGGGCAAGGTGCTAGATGGGAAAGACCTGGCCTGCGTTTTTGGCAGAGGTGGGAATCGAACCCACAACCTTTTGGACCAGGTTATCAACCATAGCCGCGCGCTCTACCAACTGAGCTATTCAAGCAGGCTCTTTTAGGACTGGGCCTCAGGTTGGTATTGACTTTATTAGGCAGAAGATTGACTTCCAGCCCTGCGGTCAATGCAGAGGCACAAGAGGACAATGGGTTATTACAGTCATCCAGAACCAATAGCATAAGGTCTAGTTTCCTGTGGTGTAATGGGTTAAAACGCAAGTTTCTGACCGTGGGGTCTTGAGTTCCATCCCGGGTGGTGACTTTTCAGGTTTCTTTATGGCTGTACAGAACCCTTTATTCTATGCAGATCTGCAATCTGCATCAAGAGCGTACTCTACTTTCTTTTCCGGCAGAATCTGCACCAAAGCTGCACTCGCTAGTCCAGCTTCTCAAATGCCTGTTTTTGTTAAGCTTGGCACAGAACACTGTCCTCATTAATCAATTTGCCAAGGTCAACTTCAGGCTGATGCTAGGCAAACCCCAAAAAGAGTTCTGTATGGGGAAAAAATACCCAAGTTGATGCAAAGGGCAAGGTGCTAGATGGGAAAGCCCTGCCTGAAGTAGAAGTACATAGCGGCGTAGCTAAGAAGCACAGCCCCAGTTGGAAAAAGGGGCAGCCAAATGAAAGGCGGATGATGGACTTCTGGCACTTACCCCTCCATCACTCTCGTGAGATGGTTTAGGCACAGCAGAATGGAGCTGTGTTTTTGGCAGAGGTGGGATTTGAACCCACAACCTTTTGGACCAGGTTATCAACCATAGCCGCGCGCTCTACCAACTGAGCTATTCAAGCAGGCTCTTGTAGGAAATGGGCCTCAGGTTGGTATTGACTTTATTAGGCAGAAGATTGACTTCCAGCCCTGCCGGTCAATGCAGAGGCACAAGGGGACAATGGGTTATTACAGTCATCCAGAACCAACAGCATAAGGTCTAGTTTCCTGTGGTGTAATGGTTAAAGCGCAGGTTTTCTGACGCTGGGGTCTTGAGTTCAAATCCCGGGTGGGTGACTTTTCAGGTTTCTTTATTCGCTGTACAAGAACCCTTTATTCTATGCAGATCTGCAATCAAGAGCGTACTCTACTTTCTTTTCGGCAGAACGCACCAAAGCTGCACACGCTAGTCAGCTTCTCAAATGCTTGTTTTTTTTAAGCTTGGCAGCAGAACACTGTCCTCATTAATCAATTTGCCACAGGTCAACTTCAGGCTGATGCTAGCAAACCCCAAAAAGAGTTCTGTATGGGGAAAAAATACCCAAGTTGATGCAAAGGCAAGGTGCTAGATGGGAAAGCCCTGGCCTGAAGTAGAAGTACATAGCGGCGTAGCTAAGAAGCACAAGCCCAGTTGGAAAAGGGGCAGCAAAATGAAGGCGGATGTATGGACTCTGGCACTTACCCCTCCATCACTCTCGTGAGATGGTTTAGGCACAGCAGAATGGAGCTGTGTTTTTGGCAGAGGTGGGAATTGAACCCACAACCTTTTGGACCAGGTTATCAATCATAGGCGCGCGCTCTAACCAACTGAGCTATTCAAGCAGGCTCTTTAGAAATGGGCCTCAGGTTGGTATTGACTTTATTAGGCAGAAGATTGACTTCCAGCCCTGCCGGTCAATGCAGAGGCACAAGGGGACAATGGTTATTACAGTCATCCAGAACCAACAGCAGAAGGTCTAGTTTCTCTGGTGTAATGGTTAAAGCGCAGGTTTCTGACCGTGGGGTCTTGAGTTCAAATCCCGGTGGGTGACTTTTCAGGTTTCTTTATTCTGTACAGAACCCTTTATTCTATGCAGATCTGCAATCAAGAGTGTACTCTACTTTCTTTTCGGCAGAAACGCACCAAAGCTGCACTCGCTAGTCAGCTTCTCAAATGCTTGTTTTTTTTTAAGCTTGGCACAGTAACATGTCCTCATTAATCAATTTGCCAAGGTCAACTTCAGGCTGATGCTAGGCAAACCCCAAAAAGAGTTCTGTATGGGGAAAAAATACCCAAGTTGATGCAAAGGGCAAGGTGCTAGATGGAAACCTGGCCTGAAGTAGAAGTACATAGCGGCGTAGCTTAGGAAGGACAGCCCCAGTTGGAAAAAAGGGCAGCAAAATGGAAGGTGGATGATGGACTACTGGCACTTGCCCTTCCATCACTCTCGTGAGACGGTTTAGGCACAGCAGACTGGAGCTGCGTTTTTGGCAGAGGTGGGAATCGAACCCACAACCTTTTGGACCAGGTTATCAACCATAGCCGCGCGCTCTACCAACTGAGCTATTCAAGCAGGCTCTTTTAGGAATGGGCCTCAGGTGGTATTGACTTTTATTAGGCAGAAGATTGACTTCCAGCCCTGCCGGTCAATGCAGAGGCACAAAGACAATGGGTTATTACAGTCATCCAGAACCAATAGCATAAGGTCTAGTTTCCTGTGGTGTAATGGTTAAACGCAGTTTCTGACCGTGGGGTTTTGAGTTCAAATCCCGGGTGGGTGACTTTTCAGTTTCTTTATTCCTGTAACGAACCCTTTATTCTATGCAGATCTGCATCAAGAGCGTACTCTACTTTCTTTTCGGCAAAAACGCACCAAAGCTGCACTCGCTAGTCAGCTTCTCAATGCTTGTTTTTTTTAAGCTTGGCACAGAACACTGTCCTACATTAATCAATTTGCCACAGGTCAACTTCAGGCTGATGCTAGGCAAACCCCAAAAAGAGTTCTGTTATGGGAAAAAAATACCCAAGTTGATGCAAGGGCAAGGTGCTAGATGGGAAAGCCCTGGCCTGAAGTAGAAGTACATAGCGGCGTAGCTAAGAAGCAATGCCCCAGTTGGAAAAAGGGGCAGCAAATGAAAGGCGATGATGGACTTCTGGCACTTACCCTCCATCACTCTCGTGAGATGGTTTAGGCACAGCAGAATGGAGCTTGTGATTTTTGGCAGAGGTGGGAATTGAACCACGACCTTTTGGACCAGGTTATCAACCATAGCCGCGCGCGTCTACCAACTGAGCTATTCAAGCAGGCTCTTTTAGAAATGGGCCTCAGGTTGGTATTGACTTTATTAGGCAGAAGATTGACTTCCAGCCCTGCCGGTCAATGCAGAGGCACAAAGGGGACAATGGGTTATTACAGTCATGCAGAACCAACAGCATAATGTCTAGTTTCCTGTGGGTGTAATGGTTAAAAGCGCGGTTTCTGACCGTTGGGGTCTTGAGTTCAAATCCCGGTGGGTGAACTTTTCAGGTTTCTTTATGCCTGTACAGAGCCTTTATTCTATGCAGATCTGCAATCAAGAGCGTACTCTACTTTCTTTTCGGCAGAAACGCACCAAAGCTGCACTCGCTAGTCGCTTCTCAAATGCCCTTGTTTTTTTTTAAAGCTTGGCACAGAACACTGTCCTCATTAATCAATTTGCCATGGTCAACTTCAGGCTGATGCTAGGCAAAACCCCAAAAAGAGTTCTGTATGGGGAAAAAATACCCAAGTGATGCAAAGTGCAAGGTGCTAGATTGGGAAAGCCCTGGCTGAAGTAGAAGTACATAGCGACGTAGCTAAGAAGCACAGCCCCAGTTGGAAAAAGGGGCAGCCAAATGAAAGGCGAGTGATGGACTTCTGGCACTTAACCCTCCCATCAACTCTCGTGAGATGGTTTAGGCACAGCAGAATGGAGCTGTGTTTTTTTGGCAGAGGTGGGAATTGAACCCACAACCTTTTGGACAGGTTATCAACCATAGCCGCGCGCTCTACCAACTGAGCTATTCAAGCAGGCTCTTTTAGAAATGGGCCTCAGGTTGGTATTGACTTTATTAGGCAGAAGATTGACTCCAGCCCTGCCGGTCAATGCAGAGGCACAAGGGGACAATGGTTATTACAGTCATCCAGAACCAACAGCAGAAAGGTCTAGTTTTCCTCTGGTGTAATGGTTAAAGCGCTAGGTTTCTGACCGTGGGGTCTTGAGTTCAATCCCGGGTGGGTGACTTTCAGGTTTCTTTATTCCTGTACAGAACCCTTTATTCCATGCAGATCTGCAATCAAGAGCGTACTCTACTTTCTTTTCGGCAGAATCGCACCAAAGCTGCACTCGCTAGTCAGCTTCTTCAAATGCTGTTTTTGTTAAGCTTGGCACAGAACACTGTCCTCATTAATCAATTTGCCAAGGTCAACTTCAGGCTGATGCTAGGCCAAACCCCAAAAGAGTTCTGTATGGGGAAAAAATACCCAAGTTGATGCAAAGGGCAAGGTGCTAGATGGGAAAGCCCTGGCCTGAAGTAGAAGTACATAGCGGCGTAGCTTAGAAGCACAGCCCCAGTTGGAAAAAGGGGCAGCCAAATGGAAGGCGGATGATGGACTACTGGCACTTGCCCCTTCCATCACTCTCGTGAGACGGTTTAGGCACAGCAGACTGGAGCTGCGTTTTTGGCAGAGGTGGGAATTGAACCCACAACCTTTTGGACCAGGTTATCAACCATAGCCGCGCGCTCTACCAACTGAGCTATTCAAGCAGGCTCTTTTAGGAATGGGCCTCAGGTTGGTATTGACTTTATTAGGCAGAAGATTGACTTCCAGCCCTGCCGGTCAATGCAGAGGCACAAGAGGACAATGGGTTATTACAGTCATCCAGAACCAATAGCATAAGGTCTAGTTTCCTGTGGTGTAATGGTTAAAACGCAGGTTTCTGACCGTGGGGTCTTGAGTTCAAATCCCGGGTGGGTGACTTTTCAGGTTTCTTTATGGCTGTACAGAACCCTTTATTCTATGCAGATCTCATTGCAATCAAGAGCGTACTCTACTTTCTTTTCGGCAGAATCGCACCAAAAGCTGCACTCGCTAGTCAGGCTTCTCAAATGCCTGTTTTTTTGTAAGCTTGGCACAGAACCACTGTCCTCATTAATCAATTTGCCAAGGTCAACTTCAGGCTGATGCTAGGCAAACCCAAAAAGAGTTCTGTATGGGGAAAAAATACCCAAGTTGATGCAAAGGCAAGGTGCTAGATGGGAAAGCCCTGGCCTGAAGTAGAAGTACATAGCGGCGTAGCTTAGAAGGACAGCCCCAGTTGGAAAAAGGGGCAGCCAAATGGAAGGCGGATGATGGACTACTGGCACTTGCCCTCCATCACTCTCGTGAGATGTTTAGGCCACAGCAGACTGGAGCTGCGTTTTTGGGCAGAGGTGGGAATTGAACCCACAACCTTTTGGACCAGGTTATCAACCATAGCCGCGCACTCTACCAACTGAGCTATTCAAGCAGGCTCTTTTAGGAATGGGCCTCAGGTTGGTATTGACTTTATTAGGCAGAAGATTGACTTCCAGCCCTGCCGGTCAATGCAGAGGCACAAGAGGACAATGGGTTATTACAGTCATCCAGAACCAATAGCATAAGGTCTAGTTTCCTGTGGTGTAATGGTTAAAACGCAGGTTTCTGACCGTGGGGTCTTGAGTTCAAATCCCGGGTGGGTGACTTTTCAGGTTTCTTTATGGCTGTACAGAACCCTTTATTCTATGCAGATCTGCAATCTGCAATCAAGAGCGTACTCTACTTTCTTTTCGGCAGAATCGCACCAAAGCTGCACTCGCTAGTCAGCTTCTCAAATGCCTGTTTTTGTTAAGCTTGGCGCAGAACACTGTCCTCATTAATCAATTTGCCAAGGTCAACTTCAGGCTGATGCTAGGCAAACCCCAAAAAGAGTTCTGTATGGGGAAAAAATACCCAAGTTGATGCAAAGGCAAGGTGCTAGATGGGAAAAGCCCTGGCCTGAAGTAGAAGTACATAGCGGCGTAGCTTAGAAGGACAGCCCCAGTTGGAAAAAGGGGCAGCAAAATGGAAGGCGGATGATGGACTACTGGCACTTGCCCTTCCATCACTCTCGTGAGATGGTTTAGGCACAGCAGACTGGAGCTGCGTTTTTGGCAGAGGTGGGAATCGAACCCACAACCTTTTGGACCAGGTTATCAACCATAGCCGCGCGCTCTACCAACTGAGCTATTCAAGCAGGCTCTTTTAGGAATGGGCCTCAGGTTGGTATTGACTTTATTAGGCAGAAGATTGACTTCCAGCCCTGCCGGTCAATGCAGAGGCACAAGAAGGGACAATGGGTTATTACAGTCATCCAGAACCAATAGCATAAGGTCTAGTTTCCTGTGGTGTAATGGTTAAAACGCAGTTTCTGACCGTGGGGTCTTGAGTTCAAATCCCGGGTGGGTGACTTTTCAGGTTTCTTTATGGCTGTACAGAACCCTTTATTCTATGCAGATCTGCAATCTGCAATCAAAGAGCGTACTCTACTTTCTTTTTCGGCAGAATCGCACCAAAGCTGCACTCGCTAGTCAGCTTCTCAAAATGCCTGTTTTTTTTTAAGCTTGGCGCAGAACACTGTCCTCATTAATCATTTGCCAAGGGTCAACTTCAGGCTGATGCTAGGCAAACCCCAAAAAGAGTTCTGTATGGGGAAAAAATACCCAAGTTGATGCAAAGGGCAAGGTGCTAGATGGGAAAGCCCTGGCCTGAAGTAGAAGTACATAGCGGCGTAGCTTAGAAGGACAGCCCCAGTTGGAAAAAGGGGCAGCAAATGGAAGGCGGATGATGGACTACTGGCACTTGCCCTCCATCACTCTCGTGAGACAGTTTAGGCACAGCAGCCTGGAGCTGCGTTTTGGCAGAGGTGGGAATCGAACCCACAACCTTTTGGACCAGGTTATCAACCATAGCCGCGCGCTCTACCAACTGAGCTATTCAAGCAGGCTCTTTAGGACTGGGCCTCAGGTTGGTATTGACTTTATTAGGCAGAAGATTGACTTCCAGCCCTGCCGGTCAATGCAGAGGCACAAGAGGACAATGGGTTATTACAGTCATCCAGAACCAATAGCATAAGTCTAGTTTCCTTGGTGTAATGGTTAAAACGCAGGTTTCTGACCGTGGGGTCTTGAGTTCAAATCCCGGGTGGGTGACTTTTCAGGTTTCTTTATGGCTGTACAGAACCCTTTATTCTATGCAGATCTGCAATCTGCAATCAAGAGCGTACTCTACTTTCTTTTCGCAGAATCGCACCAAAGCTGCACTCGCTAGTCAGCTTCTCAAATGCCTTGTTTTTTTAAGCTTGGCACAGAACACTGTCCTCATTAATCAATTTGCCAAGGTCAACTTCAGGCTGATGCTAGGCAAACCCCAAAAAGAGTTCTGTATGGGGAAAAAATACCCAAGTTGATGCAAAGGGCAAGGTGCTAGATGGGAAAGCCCTGGCCTGAAGTAGAAGTACATAGCGGCGTAGCTTAGAAGGACAGCCCCAGTTGGAAAAAGGAGGCAGCCAAAATGGAAGGCGGATGATGGACTACTGGCACTTGCCCTTCCATCACTCTCGTGAGACTGTTTAGGCACAGCAGTACTGGAGCTGCGTTTTTGGCAGAGGTGGGAATCGAACCCACAACCTTTTGGACCAGGTTATCAACCATAGCCGCGCGCTCTACCAACTGAGCTATTCAAGCAGGCTCTTTTAGACATGGGCCTCAGGTTGGTATTGACTTTATTAGGCAGAAGATTGACTTCCAGCCCTGCCGGTCAATGCAGAGGCACAAAGAGGACAATGGGTTATTACAGTCATCCAGAACAATAGCATTAAGGTTCTAGTTTCCTGTGGTGGTAATGGTTAAACGCTATTTCTGACCGTGGGGTCTTGAGTTCAAATCCCGGGTGGTGACTTTTCAGGTTTCTTTATGGCTGTACAGAACCCTTTATTTCTATGCGATCTGCAATCTGCAATCAAGAGCGTACTCTACTTTCTTTTCGGCAGAAATCGCACCAAAGCTGCACTCGCTAGTCAGCTTCTCAAATGCTGTTTTTGTTAAGCTTGGCACAGAACACTGTCCTCATTAATCAATTGCCAAGTCAACTTCAGGCTGATGCTAGGCAAACCCCAAAAAGAGTTCTGATATGGGGAAAAAATACCCAAGTTGATGCAAAGGGGCAAGGGTGCTAGATGGGGAAAGCCCTGGCCTGAAGTAGAAGTACATAGCGGCGTAGCTTAGAAGGACAGCCCCAGTTGGAAAAAAGGGGCACAAAATGGAAGGTGGATGATGGACTACTGGCACTTGCCCTTCCATCACTCTCGTGAGCGGTTTAGGCACAGCAGACTGGAGCTGCGTTTTTGGCAGAGGTGGGAATCGAACCCACAACCTTTTGGACCAGGTTATCAACCATAGCCGCGCGCTCTACCAACTGAGCTATTCAAGCAGGCTCTTTTAGGAATGGGCCTCAGGTTGGTATTGACTTTATTAGGCAGAAGATTGACTTCCAGCCCTGCCGGTCAATGTCAGAGGCACAAGAAGACAATGGGTTATTACAGTCATCCAGAACCAATAGCATAAGGTCTAGTTTCCTGTGGTGTAATGGTTAAAACGCAAGTTTCTGACCGTGGGGTCTTGAGTTCAAATCCCGGGTGGGTGACTTTTCAGGTTTCTTTATGGCTGTGAACCCTTTATTCTATGCAGATCTGCAATCTGCAATCAAGAGCGTACTACTTACTTTTCTTTTCGGCAGAATCGCACCTAAAGCTGCACTCGCTTAGTCAGCTTCTCAAATGCCTGTTTTTGTTAAGCTTGGCGCAGGAACACTGTCCTCATTAATCAATTTGCCAAGGTCAACTTCAGGCTGATGCTAGGCAAACCCCAAAAAGAGTTCTGTATGGGGAAAAATACCCAAGTTGATGCAAAGGGCAAGGTGCTAGATTGTGAAAGACCTGGCCTGAAGTAGAAGTATAGCGGCGTTAGCTTAGAAGGACACAGCCCAGTTGGAAAAAGGGGCAACAAAATGGAAGGTGGATGATGGACTAGCTGGCACTTGCCCTTCCATCACTCTGTGAGACGGTTTTAGGCACAGCAGACTGGAGCTGCGTTTTTTGGCAGAGGTGGGAATCGAACCCACAACCTTTTGGACCAGGTTATCAACCATAGCCGCGCGCTCTACCACTGAGCTATTCAAGCAGGCTCTTTTAGGAATGGGCCTCAGGTTGGTATTGACTTTTTAGGCAGAAGATTGACTTCCAGCCCTGCCGGTCAATGCAGAGGCACAAGAAGGACAATGGGTTAATTACAGTCACCAGAACCAATAGCATAAGGTCTAGTTTCCTGTGGTGTAATGGTTAAAACGCAAGTTTCTGACTGTGGGGTCTTGAGTTTAAATCCCGGGTGGGTGACTTTTCAGGTTTCTTTATGGCTGTACAGAACCCTTTATTCTATGCAGATCTGCAATCTGCAATCAAGAGCGTACTCTACTTTCTTTTTCGGCAGAATCGCACCCAAAGCTGCACTCGCTAGTCAGTTTCTCAAATGCCTGTTTTTTAGTAAGCTTGGCGCAGAACACTGTCCTCATTAATCAATTTGCCAAGGTCAACTTCAGGCTGATGCTAGGCAAACCCCAAAAAGAGTTCTGTATGGGGAAAAAATACCCAAGTTGATGGCAAAGGGCAAAGGTGCTTAGATGGAAAGACCTGGCCTGAAGTAGAAGTACATTAGCGGCGTAGCTTAGAAGGACAGCCCCAGTTTGGAAAAAGGGGCAGCAAAATGGAAGGCGGATGATGGACTACAGGCACTTGCCCTTCCATCAACTCTCGTGAGCTGGTTAGGCACAGCAGACTGGAGCTGCGTTTTTTGGCAGAGGTGGGAATCTGAACCCACAACCTTTTGGACCAGGTTATCATCATAGCCGCGCGCATCTACCAACTGAGCTATTCAAGCAGGCTCTTTTTAAGGAATGGGCCTCAGGTTGGTATTGACTTTATTAGGCCAGAAGATTGACTTCCAGCCCTGCCGGTCAATGCAGAGGCACAAGCAGACAATGGGTTATTACAGTCATCCAGAACCAATAGCATAAGGTCTAGTTTTCCTGTGGTGTAATGGTTAAAACGCAAAGTTTCTGACCGTTGGGGTCTTGGAGTTCAAATCCCGGGTGGGTGACTTTTCAGGTTTCTTTATGGCTGTACAACCGCCTTTTATTCTAATGCAGATCTGCAAATCTGCATCAAGAGCGTACTCTACTTTCTTTTCGGCAGAATCGCACCAAAGCTGCACTCGCTTAGTCAGCTTCTCAAATGCCTGTTTTGTTAAAGCTTGGCGCAAACAACTGTCCTCATTAATCCACATTTGCCAAGGTTCAACTTCAGTCTGATGCTAGGGCAAAACGCCCAAAAAGAGTTCTGTATGGGGAAAAAATACCCAAGTTGAATGCAAGGGCAAGGTGCTAGATGGGAAAGACCTGGCCTGAAGTAGACAGTACAAGCGGCGTAGCTTAGAAGGACAGCCCCAGTTGGGAAAAAGGGCAGCAAAATGGAAGGCGGATGATGGACTACAGGCACTTGCCTTCCATCACTCTCGTGAGCCCACGGTTTAGCAACAGCAGCCTGGAGCTGCGTTTTTGGCAGAGGTGGGAATCGAACCCACAACCTTTTGGACCAGGTTATCACCACATAGTCGCCGCAGCGCATCTAACCAACTGAGCTATTCAAAGCAGGCTCTTTTTGAGGACTGGGCCTCAGGTTGGTATTATTGACTTATTAGGCAGAAGATTGACTTCTAGCCCTGCCGGTCAAAATGCAGAGGCACAAGAGAGACAAATGGGGTTATTACAATAATCCCAGAACCAATAGCATAAGGTCTAGTTTCCTGTGGTGTAATGTTAAAACGCAAGTTTCTGACCGTGGGGTCTTGAGTTCAAACCGGGTGGGTACTTTTCAGATTTCTTTATGGCTGTACAGAACCCTTAATTCTATGCAGATCTGCAACTCTGCATCAAGGAGCGTACTACCTACTTTCCTTTTTCCGGCGCAGATCGCACCAAGCTGGCACTTCGCTTAGTCAGCTTCTCAAATGACCTGTTTTTGTTAAGGAGCGCTGGCGAAGAACACTGTCCTCATTAATCCGAATTTGCCAAGGTCAACTTCAGTCTGGATGCCTTAGGGCAAACCCCAGGAAAAGAGTTTGTAATGGGGGAAAAAAATAACCCAAAGTTGAATGCAAAGGCGCAAAGGTGCTAGATGGGAAAGACCTGGCTGAAGTAGAAGTACATAGCCGGCGCTAGCTTTCTTAGACAGGACAGCCCAGTTGGAAAAAGGGGCTAGCAAAATGGAAGGCGGATGATGGACTCAGGCACTTGCGCCTTGCCATCACTTCCATCTAGTCCCGAGCCGGGTTTGGCACAGCAGCCGGAGCTGCGTTTTTTGGCAGAGGTGGGAAGTCACGAACCCACAACCTTTTGGACCCAGCGTTATCAACCCCATAGCCGCAGCAGGCGCTCTACCTCAACCAGTATGTAATAGGCCTTAACTGAGCTGATTCAAGGCAGGCTCTTATTTAGGACTGGGCCTCAGGTTGGTATTGACTTGTATTAGGCAGAAGCATTGGACTTCCAGCCTGCCGGTCAATGCAGAGGCACAAGAGGACAATTGGGGGTTATTTACAATCACAGAACCAATAGCATAGGGTCTAGTTTCCATTCGGTGTAAATGGTTAACAGCAAGTTTCTGACCGTGTGGTCTTGAGTTCAGAATCCCGGGTGGGTGACTTTTCCCAGGTTTCTTTATTGGCTGTACAGAACCTTTATTCATGCAGATCTGCAAATCAAGACGCGTACTCTACCTTTCTTTCGGCGCAGAATCGCACCCAAAGCTGCACTCGCATAGTGCAGCTTCTCAATGCCTGTTTTCTTAGTAAAGCTTGGCGGCAGAACCTGTCCTCATTAATCAATTTGCCTAAGGTCACTTTCAGGCTGATGCTT